>NC_069499.1:963354361-963449248 GCF_027579735.1 Bombina bombina
CAACCCATCTCTTTGTCGAGATCGAAGTATACGTGTGGGGTTTATTGCCTGTGCTTCAAATATCGGACTGCGCCATTAGTACAATGCTGCTTAAACCAAAGTTTCACATGTAATTAAGCCATTGCTGGGATAGCCTAATGAAAGGCATAAATACAGTTTTCGTAAAAGAAAAACAGTAACAAATACGAATAAACAACATTAACAAAAAATTGAACTAAGTAACAATAACCATGTATACTCAGGAGTAAAATGCTTTTTTTCCCTTAGGGCCCACGGGTAGGAAGTGCTAGGCGACTATGTCTGGAAATATGAGTGCATGTAATAATTATTATGGAGGATACAGGGAATGATTGTTTCCTACTACCTGGTTCTATGTTTAAAGGATTCCCAGAGGAACAACATATCCTCAAAGAAGTCCAAATCCCCAACTTTGAGATAATGGAACCTTTCTAGAGTTAAGTCAGAGTCCACCAATCGTTTCCAATCATTTATGAATGGGATTTCCAACATCTCGGTATCATTTGCTTCACTACATTCAACATAATTTGAAATAATTGCCTCCTGATCTTGCATGGAATTTGGGGTGATTTAAAGAGCAGAATAACCTCTGGATTTGGCATCAGTTGAGTGTGCAAAGTTGAATTAATTTCTATAAAAATCTTCTTCCAAAAATCATTGATAGGGGCACAGTCCCACCAAATATGTCTCATGTGGCCTACTGGGTCATTACATCTCCAGCAAATGCTGGAGCTTCTTTTATATATATATTTAATTTTAGCAGGGGTCATATACCATCTCATGCAAATTTTAATATTTGTTTCTTTTGAACCTGAGGAATGTGCAGATTTTGCTATTTTTTTAAACCTATTATTCCACTCCTTGGATGTTGTAATTTCATTTCCCTATCCCAGCTCCTAGTGTAAGTTGGTAGATTTGGAAATCTGCTATCTAAAACTATTTTATATAAAGTAGAGACTGACCTCTGGGATTTCCAACCGCTAAGACATGCCTGTTCAAAATGAATGAGGGATCTTGTGAAGTCAAGTTTACTTCTGTGTGAGAATATAAAGTGCCTAGCTTGGTGATATCTAAACCAGGAGGAGAAAAATGGAATTTGAAGGTCGTCTATCTGCTGCTTCATTTTTAGTCTTCCCTTCTCTAGGATGTTAGTAAATGGTATTCGGGAGAGGAACGAAGGTTCTGCCTGTGAAACCTCTTTAAGGCCTGGAGGAAACTCGCGGTTCAGTAATAGGTTTGTAAGTGGCGATTATTTTGTCAAATTTTTTTATATAGCTTTAGTGTGAGTAACCAGTCTTTCCAAGTCCCATTGGTAATTGGGAGTCGAGAGATGGCCTGGTCTTTGAGGGCTGAGAGATCCCAAAATCGACTACCTAGATTCCCCACACCCGCCAGGAACCTTTCTATCTGTACCCATCCCTTGGAGTTGTCTTCCTTGACTTCACACAAATCTATGACCCTCTGTAATGAGATAGCTAACTTGTACGAGCTGAGGTGTATAATCCAGCTTTAATTCACCAACCCACATACAAGTTGGACCATTCAGTAGAAGGAATGAAAATTGTATGCAACCTTCTGTGTCTCTTTTCCAAGTGTTAAAAATATAAATTTAAATGTATTTTTTTCAGTCAGTTGTAGAAGATGCAACCAAAGTAAGGTTAGCCTTTTGAAGCTAAAACAAAATCCCAAAGGCCTTTTGGGAATCATGGTATCATACATTTTGGTAATACTTTAATGTACTCAATATTATAGTAACATAATTTTCATCCTAATAATTGTGCTGCTTCTACCAGTTACAAATAGCAAAATTGTACTGTACATTTCCTTGTATATTTAGCTCAGCCTCAGTCTTTCCTTTCTAAGCCCTTTTCACAAGCTACCCACAAGACAAGTCGCTCCATCATGGGTTATACAGTTAAACAAAGGGGCAGACAGGGGTGTCACTGTCAAAAGGCTTCAGACTCAGAGTTCAACTTCAGACTCTAATATGCGGATGCGTGACAGCCCGGGTATAATTACTACTATATTCTTTCTCTTCTGAATTGTGCCTCTTTTTATTTATTGCAGGTAAAGGAAAAGTTTTGTCACAAAACTCCTCCTTTACCTACAATAAATAAAAACAGACACGACGATTCAGAAGTGAAAGAATATAGTAGTAATTATACCCGGGCCGTCACACATACGCATATGAGATGGATCACACTCAGATCCAGAGGCGGACTGAGACCAACCAGGTCCCCCAGACAAAAGTATGGCAGGGCCCCCACATCCTTTTTGCTCCACCTACCTACCTCCTCTGCCCCTCCTCTACCCTATTGCCACCTCCTACACTAAAAATATGAATAACAAATGTATTTTTGTTGAAAACCTATGTGAACATGAGAGAATAGCAATGATTAATATCCCAGTGGGTACAAAGATTTTTGAGAGACAAAGATTTTTGTATATAAAATAGCTGGTTGTGCTAAGCCATAAAGAACATTTTTAGACTTTGGGAACAGTAACAAGTCTGCTTTACCTGTAGGTTCAGCCTATTTGTATGGGCTGAACCTTATATGCTCTTTATGGCTTAGCACAACCAGCTATTTTAAATACAAAAATATTTCTCTCTTTTACACCCCACTGGGATATTTATCAGTGCTATTGTCTCCCGTGCAAATAGCTTTTCTACAAAAAAAATTGTTATTCATATTTTTAGTGTAGGTGTTGGTTTCTAAAGGAAAATGCAGCTATTTCAGTTAACAAAATAAAGATAAATCAGTGATTTTCAAAAAACTAAATACACTTGCAGGTAAAGCATAGTACGATGTCCCGTTAAAATGGACTAGAAGGCAGACCTGCTATGTTCTTGATTAATCTGCATATTGTTTAGGACTCAAATTAAACAATATTATGGTGTCAATGTATTATAGTTTGATTATTTTTAACACATATTATATATTTCCCTTTATTGATAGATCAATTTTTACTAATACCTTTAAATATATTATATAAACTTTATTTGCACTTTAGCACCTTTTTTTTTATACATATATATATATATTTAAATATCTTTGTACATCTTTTTCATTTTTTGATATATAACAATATCAATATTGTTGTATCATCTAAAATTGCCAACAATTGTTGGATAAGTATCACAATATGGATAAAGCTAAGACTCTCACATTTAAGTCCGCTAGTCATATCAATGTATATATCATGGTTAGTTGAATTTTTTAGGTTATGTGTTTTAAGCTTAGGTTTTAGTTGATCGATTCTCCCAAGTAGTTAAATAGTTAACAGGGAGCAGCCCTTCAGCGCCAGTTTGTAGCATACACCTCTGGCTTACAGAATGTTGATAGGCTAAAGAGCACGCTCCCCTTTAGGGAGGAGTTTGTAACTGTATGGTAGTGAGCGGCAATATAAGCCGGTTTAATGTTTGTCAAAATATGCTTGATGAAACGGCCGAGAGAGCCGAGAAACGCGTAGCATAACAAACAGAGTATATTGCTATATGCTCGCATTAAGGATTGTTGTATAAAACTGTTGTATACAGCGCTTTGTAATAAAGGACTTTGTTTTTAATACCATTGCCCTTACATCCTTATTGTATGAGCCTGTCACTACCATACTTTCGGTTTGGAGAGAGTGGAGACTGGAGGGAGCCAGCTGGTTAGCTCTAATAACCAGCCTGCGTCTACAAGCACATTGGTGTGCTCATCAAAATTGTGAGTACCCTGTGCAAAGATATCAGCTGTGCATTTTGTTATTTGTCTCTATCGATACACACATTTGGGCGCCTCTTTGTGTTTGAACATTTACTAAACAATAATTTAAAGGTTAAATGGTAGATCGGTGACTTTCTGAAAGCTCTCATTAGTCTCAAAGTCTGTAGAAAGATGTGAATAATCAGTAGTAAGGTCAAAATGTCCTAAAAAGGAACAGAGGACATACACACACACACATAACAAACTCAAACTTGCACATACACCCAAGGAAACAGACAGAGAGCCTCAGAAAACACACAAAGACATACACACACACACACACACAGAGACACCCACAGAAAACACACAAAGACATACACACACCCTCACAGAGGCACCCACAGAAAACACACACCCTCACAGAGACATTCACAGAAAACAGACATACATACACACACCCTCACAGAGACATCCACAGAAAACACAGACATACATACATACATACATACACACACACACACACCTTCACAGAGACATCCACAGAAAACAGACATACACACTCATAGAAACACAAACCAAAGCACAAAGACATAAACACAGACACCCACAGAAACACTCACAGGAGGAAACATTTATGCACCTTGCATGTCCTAAATCAACAGTGTGTGACATGCATGATAAAAAAAATTGCAGAAATTAAGAGATCACTTTTTAAAGAATCATATTTGTAAATGTGCAAACAAAAATAATTCAGTGAATTCAAAATTGTACATTAATGATCTGGGTAGATGGCTAGATGAAGAAAAGTACTTTTAAAAGGTTGACGTATATTTGTTTGATTTTTCCCCAACCAAGAGCACCACTTCAAATATAGTGTAAAAATGTTCCCATCTATCAGCTGTACTAATGGATTTTGAAAATGCTGTATTCTATATGGTCTTGGTGGAACCATAAGCTGTAGTACTCATACCATTAGATCTGGTTAAAAACAGGATTTAGGCATGTTATGTATTTCAAAATTAAGTCAGCTGTAGTGTAAACTGAACAGTTTTAAGTTAACCTGTCACATTTCAAACACTGAGCAATCTTAGTCTGAGAGTATAACATGTTATGCAGATGTAAAAATCTTAGATAAAATGCCTACTAGCATCTGGACAGTCCTTGCATAAAGGGGCAGTAAACTGGAATGTTATATATATATATATATATATATATATATATATATATAAAATGCATATCTGCCAAAATGGTACCTACCATTTATGTATTGAGGAGGAAACATTTCTGCATGGTTTTAAATATAGAATTTCTACAGCATTGTCAAATAAACATAAATACACTGCTGCTAAAAAAAATGTGTTTTTATGGACCCCTGGCCCCACCATACAACTACTACCACACTGAAGTTACAATCCGAAATTGCACAAAGAAAGCATTTGCTAAGTAAGTCCTACCTCCTCTGCAAATGAAAGTGATCAGCCGTCTGACTCAGGCACACACTGTACAATTAAAGTGCCAAGTCTGTCTCACACTGTGCATAGTGGTTTAGTGCACATTTAGAAATCCTCTCAAATGCTAATGCTTTACTCCTTGTAATAACATTCCCCATGCTCAATTAGCACTCTGCTGTAGTACCCACTGGTGGCTGCCAAAATTTAAAAAAAAATTTTTTTTTTTAGTTCTTGCCTCATGGGCCCCCCTGGCCCATTGGGCCCCTGACAGTAGTCACTCCTGTCACCCCTTGATGGCGGCCCTGGTTATTAACAACCAAGAAAAGATGTAAAATACTAATCTGTGTGTTTTACTGACAGCCAAAAGTAAAAATCTGTGTCCAGAGGTTTGTGGGGCTTGTAGAGTATTACAGATATCCCCTTCAACCCCCTCATAATGTTTTACTTTATAAAGTGATATGCATTAGTCTATCAGGTTATTGCTACCACTGAAGGCTGAAAACAGATCTTTTTTCAATGCTATTATTCTTATAATTTATCTAAGTAATTGTATCATAGAAGTAACTGATGTAGACTTGGGAACAGAAAACTTCCTTTCTTAGAGCACTAATGATACATTTGTCAATTCCGGAAGGCTTCCTTATTTATTTCTTTTTCATTTTAATCTGTTAATCAGAATGCATATTTTATCTCCTTGTTTTTTCCCTAAGAACATCTAGATCACACCTGCTGTGAAGGGTACAATAGGTTTAGAATTCTGACAGTTGCTTTTTGATTCTTATTTCAAAATCAGAATCATAAACAAAAAACACTGAGATAAACACTGAGATAAAATATGCAGTCTGATTTTTTCCAAAATATTTCACACGACAGCCCCCCCCACTTCGTGGCACAATCACACAAAAAAATCTGTAAAATAAAAAAATAAAAAATAAGGCTTAGCGTGTGACATTGTGTGGTGAGTAACTGGTGGTCTTGTACTTACCGGACTAACAGCATTGCAGCAACAAGTTTGTCCAGACTCCAGGCAGGGCAGGACAAGACAAGACAAGTAGTTGAAGACAGTGAAGTCAGTAGTCACGTCACTTGACTCGCTGTCTGCACACTCACTGCTTAGCCACTTGTGTTCCCGCTCCAGCATATAACACGCCTCCTCCTACACCCTCCACGAGAGTGATGTCACTCTGAATGTGAGAAGAAACCTGATTGGCTAAGGGCTCCTGAGGCTGTTTGAACAGCAGCTTCCTTCGGGAGCGTATGGGCCACGATTAGCTTAAGCAGCACCACTTGGTGGCGCTTTCTCTCGTGGCCCATACCCTTAGTTTGCAAGATATCCATGTTGTGCAATGGGAGGACAGCTGAAGGGCTCACAACCTCTCCTTCCATGTGCAATATGGAAATGGATGGGGATGGAATGTCAATGTATTGCTTCGAGTGAGCAGTCAGGCAGCCTTCTTCTATATCATTTGAGTAAATTTTTTAAAAAAAAAAACATTTTTTTAAATTTTTTTTTATTAAACATTATTAAAAAACTGCCTCACCTGCCTCCTATGACAGCACGTCATATATATATATATATATATATACAGGTGGCCCACGGTTTACGACGGTTCAATTTGCGCCGTTTCAGAATAACGCCCTTTTTTTGCTATTGAAAAGCATTGACTGCTATTGAAAGCATTAGCACATGCATACATTAAAATAGCCAGTAGGTGGAGCTGTCCGCTTGTGTTTCAGCAAACACATGCAAAGAAAAGCAAGCCAGACATGATCAATGGATCAGCTTTCAAAGGAACAAGATCTAGCAGCCACTTCCCTTAGCTGCAGACTCAATGCAGAGAACTGTTTTCAGAAAAAGGCAAGTAAAAAACGTTTTTGTTCATTAAACTTAGTTTGATGATGATACAGTCTGTTGTGTGATTAAACACAGGCAGGCTAATCAGTGTATAACCAGACCTGAGCAATGGAGCAGTTTTTTAAAGGAACAAGATCTAGCAGCCACTTCCCTTAGCTGAAGAAAAATGCAAGTAAAAAAACGTTTTTCTTCATTAAACTTAGTTTGATAATGATACAGTCTGTTGTGTGATTTTGTTTTTGTTCATTAAACTTAGATTGATGATGATACAGTCTGTGTTTGTGTGATTATTTTATTAGGTGCGGTTTAGCAAATGTTTTTGTTTATTAAACTTAGTTTGATGATGCTACAATCAATTTGATTAGGTTTATAATGTTGTTTAGCATTTAAAGTTTTCATTTCAAAGCTTTAAAAATAATGTATTAGGTGTTACTTATGTCAATTTTGAGAGGGGCCTGGAACCTAACTCCCTCACTTCCCATTGACTTACATTATAAACTGGGTTTCAATTTACAACGGTTTCGATTTACAACCATTCCTTCTGGAACCTAACCCCGGCGTAAACTGAGGGCTACCTGTATATATATATATATGTATGTGTGTATGTATATATATATATATATATATATGTATTTATGTATGTATGCAGTTATTTATATGTGTGTATGTGTATGTATGTATCTATGTAGCTGCATATATATATGTGTAGGTGTGAAGTGTCTTATACTTTTATATCAATTTTATTCTAGTGTTAAAGCCTGTGTACATGGGCCAATATGTTTAAGGAAAGAAATGTACCTATCCATCTATCTCTCTATCCCTATCCCTCTATCCATTTATCCCTATCCCTCTATCCCTATCGATCTATCCCTCTATTAATCTATTCCTATCCCTCTTTCCCTCTCCCTCTATTCTTATCCCTCTATCTCTATCCCTAATTCCTCCTATCCCTATTCCTCTATCCATCTATCCCTCTATCCCTATCCCTATCCCTCTATCCCTAATCCTTATCCCTCTATCCCTATATCTTTATTTTTCTGCATTGTAGGATCCCTCCAACCTCACTGATCCCCTCTCAAACAGCTCTCTTACCCTCCCCCTCTAACTACTGCCGCCATCTTAGGTACAAAACCCTTTTTTATTTTATTTATTTTTCTGTACTGTAATGGTCCCTCCACCTCCCCCCTCCCGCGATTGCCATTTAGTACCCCCCGCACCCCCAAACCCCTTTCTGTAGTGTAGCTGCCGCATCCCTACCTGTCTCTTTTTTTCTGTAGAAACCCCTTTTCTGCAGTGTAGCTTCCCCATCCCTCCCTGTCTCTTTTTTTCTGTAGAAACCCCTTTTCTGCAGTGTAGCTTCCCCATCCCTCCCTGTCCCTTTTTTTCTCTGTAGCAACCCCTTTTCTGTAGTGTAGCTGCCCCATCCCTCCTTGTCCCTTTTTTTCTGTAGCAACCCCTTTTTGTAGTGTAGTTGCCCTATCCCCCCTGTCTCTTTGTTTTCCTGTAGCAACCCCTTTTCTGTAGTGTAGGTGCCCCATCCCTCCCTTTCCATTTTTCCCCCTCTGTAGATACCCATTTTCTGTAGTGTAGCTGCCCCATCCCTCCCTGTCCCTTTTTTGGTTTGTATTGTAGCAACCCCTTCTCTGTAGTGTAGCTGCCCCATCCCTCCCTAACCATTATTTTTTTCTGTAGCAACCCCTTTTATGTAGTGTAGCTGCCCCATCCCTCCTTGTCTGTCCCATCCCTCCCTGTCCCTTTATTGGTTTGTTTTGTAGCAACCCCTTCTCTGTAGTGTAGCTGCCCCTGACCATTATTTTTTTCTGTAGCAACCCCTTTTATGTAGTGTAGCTGCCCTATCCCCCCTGTCCCTTTTTTTCTGTAGCAACCCTTTTTCTGTAGTGTAGTTGCCCTATCCCCCCTGTCCCTTTTTTCCTGTAGCAACCCCTTTTCTGTAGTGTAGGTGCCCCATCCCTCCCTGTCCCTTTTTTTTCTCTGTAGCAACCCTTTTTCTGTAGTGTAGTTGCCGCATCCCTCCCTGTCTCTTTTTTTTCTGTAGAAACCCCTTTTCTGCAGGGTAGCTTCCCCATCCCTCCCTGTTCTTTTTTCTCCTCTGTAGCTACCCCTTTTCTGTAGTGTAGCTGCCCCATCCCTCCCTGTCCCTTTTTTTGGTAGCAACCCCTTCTCTGTAGTGTAGCTGCCCCATCCCTTCCTGTCCCTTTTCTTCTGTAGCAACCCCTTTTATGTAGTGTAGCTGATGTAGCTGCCCCATCCCTCCCTGTCCCTTATTTTTTTCTTTAGCAGCACCTTTTCTGTAGTGTAGCTGCTCTATCCGTCCCTGTACAGGGGCCATTTTCTGCAGTGCAGCGGTCCCAACCGGCACGCCCCCACATTGCCAGCTCCTGCAGGCCCTGCCTTCTCCCGCCCTTGCCACGACCACGACCACTCTCGCTCGGTTCCGCCCGCTCCCGCCCAACATTCTTGTGGCAGACAGAGACGCTCTACTGATTGATCCTCATGCTCCACTGCATCGCGCACAGTCTATCGTGGATCAGGTGCCAGGTGTGTTTGTCTAAGGCCAGGTGTGTTTGTCCTCGAGCAGTCACCTGGCCTTTTATAATATAGGATAGTATAAAACTAAGTGAAGAACTCCATTACTTCAGTGGAGTGGAGGCTAAGTGTACTTTTTAGCGATTGAGTGATAGCAGATATGAGTTTTTCATGCATCATCAGAAAATTCTCCCTCGAGTGCTCAATTATTACTTTTGACTTGTCATATGAGTGCAAAAATAAAAGCCCTACTGATTTAACTTGAGCAATGTTAATGCACAACACCGCTAATATATTTGCTCTTCACTTGTAATCTAGCCTTTAATAGTATCACCTCAAAGTGGTTTATGCCCCTTTAATTGTAGCTGCCCCTCTTCTTCATGAGCTACCAAGAAATATCATTGACAGTTAACATATTGTAAATTAATTTATCCGGCTGTATGTGTTTGCACTTTATCATCTTGTTACTGCACTTACACATACGTATGGATCCAACAGAGCAACAATCTTTGGCAACATAAAAATAACTAAATTACTTATTTCTTAATCAAAGAAAAGTCTTTTTTCAATGGGACTTCCATAGCACCGGTATTACAAGCTTTTTTTTTTAGGCCAAAAAGTGAGCGGTACAGCCTATCCCGCAAGATTCGTAACGCAATATAAAGTCAGTAGTTATGAGTTTTACACTACAAAGCTGTAGCATAAAACTCATAACTAAAGTGCTAAAAAGTACGCTAACACCCCTAAACCGAGGCCCTCCCGCATCACAAACACTAAAATAAAAATATTAACCCCTAATCTGCCGCTCCCGACATCGCCACCACTATAATAAACATATTAACCCCTAAACCGCCGCACTCCTGCATTGTAAACACTAGTTAAATATTATTAACGCTTAATCTGCCGCCCCTAACATCACCGCAACCCACATTACAGTTATTAACCCCTAATCTGCCGCCACCAACGTCGCCGCCACTATACTATATTTATTAACCCCTAAACCTAAGTCTAACCCTAACCCCCCTAACTTAAATATAATTAAAATAAATCTAAATAGGGGGCAGAGCTTGGCCGCGCTGGAAGATGGCCACCTAATCTTTTAGCTCCTAGGCCCTATCTGATAGAACCCAACAATATAGCTAGTGGGCCTGATCTAAAAACCCCATAAACAGGTTTATAAGTAACCCGGTATCACAGGAACATAAGAAGCAGCAGGGTGCTGCACGCAATCAACTGCAACTGAAAGTGGAGAAGTCGTCACATAAAGGCCCTGCACATCTACGAGTCCCAGGCATTAAGGGGGGCTGAGTAAAGCCCAAGGCAGTGAGTCAAGCAGTACTCTAAGAACGGGGGATAAAAACACTGACCGCCTACCTTCTAGGGGAACGCTAAAACACAAGCCGAGGAGGAAACGGACACCAGACTGTGCAGAGGCTCTTAACAGAGCAGGTAAAGCTCCTGAACAAAAGTGCATTCTCCCTCTGCCATTAGCCTGCATCACTCACACGTGCACGTTAAACCCACTTAACATAAACTCCTAACAGCTCCGGTAGTATTATACACAGTCTGTGGATCAGTAAAACCGAATAGCCCCACAATAAGTATACAAACAGCAGGGATAGATTGCAGCAGGGATTTTAAACCCCCATGTGACATCTATATTATGCCGTAATTTGAACTTATATTTAAACCTAATTACAAGGGCATAAGGACATTTCTTTATTCACGCTTGTGGGTGGGATAGACCTTGTACGTGATTCAGCAAAAGTTATAATAAAACAGGAGTCAAGAGAAGTTTGTTGATTCCTGGGGCCTCAGGCAGTGAGGGGGAGTATCATACAAAAAGCCAGCTTTACTTCCCTGAGTTATTATTAAGTAGCTGCACTTCATCTCAGCTAATGTAAAGAACAGTCACTGATAAAGCTTCACGCCCGCCCCATTACAGGAATTTGTTTTAAGCAAAATAGGACACATAGCACTATAGTGCTATCCACGTGTTCATGCCTGGCCACAGAACCCATAAATCAGAAAGCCACAGCAGTATTAAAATGATGCAGCAATACTTAAAACAGCAGGAAATCGTCAGCATGCCGCACACAGAAGACAACCCTACTAATGAACCTACATCTGACCCTCAGGCCACCACCTCACCCTTCTCTAGTAATGCAGCCATAACCAAAGAAGATTTACAAGCCTTATGTAATGTATGGTATGACATCAAAGAAATTATGGCAGAGGTTAAGAGCTGGTATGGGGAATTGAAAAAAGACCTAACCAAAGTCAACAACAAAATCTCGACGCTAGAAGAATACCACAATACCACCTGCAACGACATAAAGCACTTATCAAAGATGGCGTATGAACAGGAGGAGACAATCCAACACCTTCTAGATAAAGTAGAAGATTTAGACAATAGAGGGCGAAGAAACAACCTAAGGATACGTGGCATCCCAGAAACGATACAACCTGCAGCACTAGAGGGCTGCCTTCAAGATCTATTTAGAACAAAAAAGGGCTCTAATACCTCACTAAAGATAACAATCGAAAGGGCACATAGAACCCTGAGGGCAAAGCCACCACCGAAGGCTTCGCCGAGGGATGTCATAGTGAAATTGCTAAACCATAAAGATAGAGAGGAGATTCTCAGGCATGCACGACAGAAACAAAAGATAACTCATGCAGGTAACAACATACAAGTATTTGCAGACCTCAGCCCGACAACGCTACAAAAAAGAAGAGAATTACAGTTTATAACATCCACGTTGAGAGAGCAAAATATATCATATCGCTGGGGTTTTCCAGTTAGTATTCTTGCCTCAAAGGGTGACACCACAGCTGTCTACGGAAGCATAGATGAGCTACAAGGTTTCTGTGAAGCATTGAAGATAAACATACCACTCCCAGAAGATGGCCAAAGACACTTTAGGCAGCGACACAATTTGGATAGATCCACAGATAACAATCCTCAATTACCCGGCCAGAGCTCGACCCCATCAACATCTAAAGCTCAAGCACTGGACATCAACCCGCCTTAACAGGCAGAAGCACTCAAAGTACCTGTAAGAACTTTCGAGAGGCCACTGTAGCTACAGGTTGTATATCAAAGTATTGTCTATCTATACTTCTTTCATTAGATTGGGTTCTAAAGATGTGGATACTAGCCCTACTGTTTATTAATCTTGTATACAATTTTTGTTGGACTTACAATTTTTCAAGAGAACTTTATTTAATTTAGACAATCAATATTGATTTACAGTTTAGTTATACAGCTGTTGATACTACCATTGTAGATTTTGTTGAATAGAATTAGTAAATCAACCAAATCACAGTGAGGCTTGATCAGACTATACTGTTTTTTCCATATAATAAATAATATAGGATAGATAGGGATAGTCTATCTTAATTATCCCAAATTTTTACTCGCGCAAAAAATTGTTAAAGGTGACTATTTGTCTGTATTGAAAAAATGTATTGGTTCCTTACTTATTTTGTAATTTAGGTCACACTGTTCACCAGGACTCCCAGATACAACATCTGGGAAAACGTACTTCACCTCATTAGGCATAAGGGATTGTTTAATCCACTGACTGCTCACTCCTGACCTACTAGAGATTGCACCCTTGATGGTCGAAACAAGTAGAGAAACCCACCCCACGGACCGTGGGACTTGTACCCATCCCCAGTTAAAAGTAACGGGTAAGACAACCCCTGCGATGGCCAAGATGCCACCACATACTTACACACTCACTCTAACCACAATAAATGTAAAGGGGTTAAACAGCCCTGAGAAAAGATCCATGGTGTTTAAAGATTTACACCGAGCCACAAGTGATTTCCTGTTCATACAGGAAACTCATTTCAAGAAGGGGAGGGAGCCCAAACTGCTCAACCATAAATATCAAACAGCATACTTAGCATCAGGGCCCACCAAATCGGGAGGGGTGGGAATACTCATCAAAAACTCTGTCCATTTTCAGGCGACAAACATTGTGAAAGCTAAAAATGGCAGATACATCATCTTAACAGGCCCCTTATATAACAGGCCAATTACCCTGGTGAATATTTACTTACCCAATACGGAACAGCACATCCTTTTCAAAATAATATACCAAAAGCTACTAAAACACTCCAAGGGCACTTTGTTTCTTTGTGGGGATTTCAATCTCTCATTAGATGTAAGGGTGGACACTTCTGCAGGCCATACACACACACCTAAACGTATAATAAAGTCACAAATCAGATAACTCAGCTGACACTCCACGACATTTGGAGAACTCTTAACCCGAAGTCCAGAGACTATACCTTCTATTCCCATCCCCACAAAATCTATACAAGAATTGACTACCTTTTTACGGACCAGATAGGGCTCTCAATGACAACTGACTCCACTATACTACCCATCACATGGTCCGACCATGCCCCGGTGCAGTGCACTATAGACTGGCCAGATGAATATATGCTCAAGAATACACTAATAAACCAGGACATAGAAAAAACAATGGGGCACTATTTTAGAGAAAACACCACGGATAAAGTAGCACATACGACAGTGTGGGAAGCACATAAATGTGTCTTGAGGGGGGAATGTTTGGCACACAAGGCTCGGGAAAAAAGAAACAGTAGACAATTCTTAAATTCTACATTGGCACAGATAGGTTACTGGGAAAAAAACACAAACTAGAGCCACACTCCACCAAAATACTTGAAGCACTGACACAGGCCAGGCTACTATTAAAAGAACATCTAACAAAAGAATACCAGAAGAAGACAGCCCTTTTAAAACAGAAATATTTTGAGATGCAAGATAAGACCGGGTCCTCACTAGCAAGAGCACTCAAAAGATGACAGCTGGTCACACATATACACAAGATTACTGACCATCAGGGAAAATCACACAACAACAGCAACCAGGTAGTAGAAACCTTCCGACAATATTACGCCACCCTTTACAACATTAAAAACACTACCACGTCATTGGACATAGACAAATTCCTTTCGCACATAGAACTTCCAACATTAGAGGTGGGAGAAGTGGAAAACTTGGAAAATCCTATTTCACTAGAGGAAATCACGGCCGCAATTAAGAGTATGCCTAATGGCAAAAGCCCAGGGCCAGATGGCATTGGTATTAAATATTACAAAAACTTTGCAAAATATCTGATAGCCCCACTAGCAGACGTATTTAACAACTTATTAGAAACAAACGGCCTCCCTAGAAACATGCTAGAGGCACACATAATGGTACTCCCAAAGCAGGGGAAAAAAAATTCAGATATAAATGCTAAATTCATATATAAAAATATTAGCCAAAGTCCTAGCCACTAGAATTAACAGATTTTTTACCAAAACTCATACATACGGACCAGGTGGGATTTGTCCCAGACCGAGAGGCTAGGGAAAACACCCTGAAAGCTCTGCAAATCATATCTCATGTAAAAAACAAAAATATCCCAGCAGTAATGATTTCCACAGATGCAGAGAAAGCCTTCGATAGGGTAAATTGGCGATTTCTCAAAACAGTAATGCAAAAAATGAAATTTGGCGACAAATTTATATCACAAGTGTTCTCACTATACTCCTTACCCACAGCCAAAGTTAAAGTAAATGGCATCCTATCAGATAGTTTCAGTATCTATAACGGCACTAGACAAGGCTGCCCACTCTCGCCTGTTTTGTTTGCACTTTTCATAGAGACCCTGGCACAAAAGATTAGACAATCCTCCCAAATTGTAGGAATCCACATAAATGACACTGTGTATAAATTGGCATTGTATGCCGATGATATCCTCCTAACCCTCACTAAGATAGAAACCTCAATTCCATACACATTGGACACATTGAGAGAGTTTGGGCTTGTCTCTAATTTTCTACTCAATGTCTCTAAATCTGAGATGTTGAATCTCACTTATGAAGAACAAGAACTGAATCGCTTGACGATCCATTGCCCACTTAAAAAACAGAGGATTAAAATAAAATACCTTGGAATATTTCTTGCCACGGACCCTAAAGTAATATTCCAATCCAATTACAGGTCACTAGAGGAAACCATTTCAGCGGACCTTTCGAGCTGGAAAAATAAGACCATATCCTGGCTCGGCAGGATTAACGTGGTAAAAATGAACATCCTCTCTAGACTACTATACCTGTTACAGACTACCCCAGTTCCTCTACCAGGTCAATACCTACACAAAATCCAAGCCCTCTTAGAGCAATTCATCTGGCCAGGAATTAAGCCAAGCAAGACACACACTATACCTGCCCAAGGACAGAGGGGGACTGGGGGTACCTCACATACCTACTTATAAAATCGCCATCATATTACACAGGCTGTTGGATTGGTGCACTAACAACCCACATAAACAATGGGTCCAATTGGACCAACATGTGTTGGGTCTGGCAAATGCAGGGATAGCTGCATGGATACCGGCGGGACACAGACCGACGGTGATACATAATACTCCCATATACACTGACTTCTTCTTGACCTGGGACAAACTTCTACACACTTCTACCAATATTTCAAGACTAGTATCTCCTATGACACCAGTTAGCAATAATCCATCCCTGCCCCGGAATCTCACGGTGACACAGGTCGACAAAACCAGACATATAAAAGACCAAATCTCCACATTATATAGGGAAGGGAAAGCGAAAACATTAGAGGAACTCTCGGACAAAAATCTGGACCTATCTTTGACATGGTACTCCCATACTCAAATCTGCCATTACGTAAATACTCATCCGGATAAACAGAATATACTCAGAAAGACCACTCCATTCGAGACCCTATGCTTGCTTGATAATACTCCGAAACACGCAATATCCACATTGTATAAACTGCTTTTGACAGAAAATACCCAAACACTACCTACTTACACTAAGTCTTGGGAAAAAGAACTAGGTTTACGGATAAAGAGTGGTCAGCTGCTTTCATGCTTACCAAACAATCCTCAATTTCCTCCGGGATACTAGAAACTAATTATAAATACCTCACCAGGTTGTACCTCACTCCAAGTAGACTCCAAAAAATATATAAGTCATCCAGCAATAAATGCTGGAGGGGATGTGGTGAAATAGGGACCCGACACACATATGGTGGCATTGCAATAAGTTGGAAACATTCTGGACTGGGGTCTTAGCCCAGATCTCGAAGATCATAGGACAGACACTGTCCAACGACCCACAGGTCTTACTGTTCCTAAGGCTCCCAAAGATAGATAACCCAGCACTCAGGGCACTGTTAATACTTATGTTGAATAGTGCGAAAGTCTTAATTCCAAGGCTTTGGAAATTGGAAACTATTCCTACTATAGGTGACTGGAAACTGCAGGTCACTACCCTGCTACAATTAGAAAGATACCACCACTGGCAAATGGGTACAATAACAATTCACGAGCTGATGCTGACAATCTGGCTGCAACATACCACAGACACACGACAGGCAGTGGGGGAGAGTGGGGGAGCTAGCCGGCAGGCCCGGCTGGGTCGCACACCTCCCACACTTGATCAACCATACCAAACTCAATAGTGGTCTAGGGGATTGACAGAATATAGACTGTAACTAAGGGAGCCTGGGATGAAACTTGACTTTATTCTAACACCTATATCAGAGGGAGGGGAGTGGAGGAAGCACTAACAGATTCCAAGTTATTACAATTAAAGTCTGAGAACAACAGAGGCATAGATATATAACACACCCCTCGGAACGACTATAAAGTTAAATAGACAAAGACATGGGCCTAGGTACGTCTGAACGCTATATGAAAATAGGAAACAAGTTGCAAAGAGTTATAGTTGCCAATTATTTGGCATGTACTATGCATTTTATTTTGTACTACAGTACGGCCACTTAGTTGGCTTATCTAATATACAAATGTATGTAAAGTTTTTGCATTCAAAAAAGAAAAATTTATAAAAAAAAAAACCCACACATAAATGCAAAGAAAAAAAAAATCTAAATAAAACCTACAATTAATAACTAAATAATTCCTATTTAAAACTAAATACTTACCTATAAAATAAACCCTAAGCTAGCTACAATATAACTAATAGTTACATTGTAGCTAGCTTAGGGTTTATTTTTATTTTACAGGCAAGTTTGTATTTATTTTAACTAGGTAGAATAGTTACTAAATAGTTATTAACTATTTAATAACTACCTAGCTAAAATAAATACAAATTTTCCTGTAAAATAAAACCTAACCTAAGTTACACTAACACCTAACCTTACACTACAATTAAATAAATTACCTAAATTAAATACAATTACCTAAATTAAATACAATTACCTAAATTACAAAAAAACAAAACAAATTACAAGATATTTAAACTAATTACACCTAATCTAATAGCCCTATCAAAATAAAAAAGCCCCCCCCCCAAATAAACAAAACCCTAGCCTAAACTAAACTACCAATAGCCCTTAAAAGGGCCTTTTGCTGGGCATTGCCCCAAAGAAATCAGCTCTTTTACCTGTAAAAATAAAATACAAACAACCCCCCAACAGTAAAACCCACCACCCACACAACCAACCCCCCAAATAAAACCCTAACTAAAAAAAACTAAGCTCCCCATTGCCCTAAAAAGGGCATTTGGATGGGCATTGCCCTTAAAAGGGCATTTAGCTCTATTGCAGCCCAAAGCCCTAACCTAAAAATAAAACCCACCCAATAAACCCTTAAAAAAACCTAACACTAACCCCTGAAGACCACTTACAGTTTTGAAGAACGGACATCCATACTCAACGAAGCCGGGAGAAGTCCTCATTGAAGCGGAAAGAAGTCCTCAACGAAGCCGGGAGAAGTCTTCATCCAAGCCTCGAGAAGTGGTCCTCCAGACGGGCAGAAGTCTTCATCCAGATGGCATCTTCTATCTTCATCCATCCCGCGCAGAGCGGGTCCATCTTCAAGACATCCGGCGCGGAGCATCCTCTTCTGCCGTCGACTACCTGACGAATGAAGGTTCCTTTAAGTGACGTCATCCAAGATCGCGTCCCTTAGATTCCGATTGGCTGATAGAATTCTATCAGCCAATCAGAATTAAGTTTGAAAAAATCCTATTGCCTGATCAGCCAATCGGAATCTAAGGGACGCCATCTTGGATGATGTCACTTAAAGGAACATTCATTCGTTGGGTAGTCGTCGGCAGATTTTGTTTCCCCATAGGAATCAATGGGGCTGCGTTACTGAGCTTTATGCTGCTTTTTTGCAGGTGTTAGACTTTTTCCTCAGCCGGCTCTCCCCATTGATGTCTATGGGGAAATCGTGCACAAGCACGTACAACCAGCTCACCGCTGACTTAAGCAGTGCTGGTGTTGGAGTGCGGTATGGAGCTCAATTTTGCTGTACGTTCACTTCTTGTCTTTTAACGCCGGGTTTATAAAAACCTGTAATACCAGCGCTGTAGGTAAGTGAGCGGTGGCAATAACGTGCAAGTTAGCACCGCACCCCTCATAACGCAAAAATCGTAATCTGGCCGTAAGTATCATATTTGTGCATATTATTTTTTGTGATCTTTTTCTTAAGGGGATCAATGCATCCATGCATCTCCTATAATATTCCGAAAACACATTCCATAGGTCCTGTTACCGCATGTAAAATCCAATGAAATTTAAAAACTAAAAAAATGTTGGCATTATTTATTAATCCTTTTAATTTATTATCATACATTTATTTGTATAATTTGTTATAATCGCAGTTCCATTTTTCGTGTGTGTTTATTTATTGACTTTTAAGAAAAATGTACCTACATCAGTTCAGTATACGGGGTTAGATCACAATCTGAAGGAGTAACTAATGTTTTGCATCAGCTCCCTCTATAAATATAAGTTGAATTAACAGGGAACGGGAGTACACACTGGCCTGAATTTGTGAGGTTTTACATTTTAACCATTTACAATCTATTAGAATAATCCTCAATAATTATAAGATTTTCAAATGCATTTGGTTCTTGATCACAACCCTTACACAGGGGGACTATTTGACACAGTCATTCCTATATATAATATAACACTTTTAAGCAGATTTTGTGTGCAGTTGAGGTTGTAAATATTAGCTACTATTGAACATGACCGATGACCTTGACTTTACAATGAGGCCCCTCGGCAACTTCACAAGTATCTGTAAATCTAACATTTTTTTTCATGGGAATTCTGATGAATTGTTATCCAGACTTATTGTATTTTGGTTTTGTTTTTTCAAAAATTCTAAATCATTGGAGTATACAAAAAAATTTTATGATTTGGAGACAATTGTCTGCTTTTAGATAGTTGCCTTTAATGAATTATCAGCAACCATTAAAGGGACATGAAACATATTTTTTTATAATTTATAACAACTTTCAAATTTACTTCTATTATCTCATTTATTTTGTTCTCTTGATATCCTTTAAAGAAAAGGATATCTAGGTAGACTCCGGAGCTGCTGATTGGTGGCTGCTCATATATGCCTCATGATATTGGCTCAACCAATGTGTTAACTAGTTCCTAGTAATGCATTTCTGCTTCTTCAACAAAGGATAATTTGATGACAAAGATAATTAAGCAAATTAGATAATAGAAGTTAATTGGAAAGTTGTTTAAAATGGCATGCTTTATCTGAACCATGAAAGAAAAACTTTAGGTTTCATTCCCCTTTAACCATTAAATTTACATTTTTAACAGATATCTCTTACCAGATATCATCTTCTATAGCTCGATTTTAACAATTCTGATACTATAAATCATAAAACCACTATGTTACAAGGGTTAAACTACTACAAAAAGTCCCAAACCTCATTGTAAAAAATGAGGCATATCTTTGTTGAATAATGGCATAAAAAAAACTATTTAAAATCATCTACTATGAAAGGTTTAATATGTTTACAAAAAAAATATTCAAATGACAAGTTTGAAGAAACCCCTAATATTTCTGTTACTGTAAAAAGATGGTTATAGATATTGTAAATTGTGGTTATTCAAAATTCAAAGAGAGAACAGCAAATGGTTAAATCACTATCATGACAACACGATTGCTTATAGAAATCCTGTTTAAAAGACAAAAGTATATGCAAGTATTAAATAAAAATAAACATTTTAAGAACGGGATGTCTAAACATCATTTCTGTTTTTTGTGATTTCCGTTTTCTCTTATTTCTTTCAGATCTCATTAACTGTACAATATATCATGTACATTTATCGCTATGCTGTCTGTGGCCATTTCAGAGTGTATTGCACATGCACAAAATAATAGAATTATTACAAAACATCTTGGAATCCTGGCAAATAAGTTGAAAATGCCAGTTTTACAGTTACTACCTGCTGAGATTTTGGAAAGCTGGCAAAATGGAAGTATGTAAACTGTGTGTTAAATGAAAGCCAATGCAGGAATTTGTGAAGAAATATCTTTAACGTTTTACGACTGCCAATTATCAGCCACTATGTAAAAGGCTTGCATTATCTTGCTATTATGGCTGCATTCTAACATAAAATTATAATACGGTAATATGTTTTCCAGTGTTTGCATAAAATTTAAGGACTGATTACAGTGGCTTCTATTTCTTACTAGGGTCGTGCATTCGTTTTCGGACGAATTCGTACCGAATATTTGTTTTTCATTAACAAAACCGAATATCCAAATGAATGCACCAACAAAATTTAAAGAAAACAAAAAAATACTTTTAAAGACTAAAATACTTACCTTAACGCGCTCTGGAGAATGGGTTAAGATAAGTGCAGGTCCTGGGAGCCGAACAAGCTAAGTCTCCTGTTTACGTACCCAGGGCACTGGCAAGAAGTTAGCTCTCCAGAGTGCGCTGAGGTAAGTATTTTACCCATTTTACCCTATGGGGTAGATTTAACAAGGGCCGAATGGCCCTTGTTTCCCTTGTTTTTGCGCAAGCCTTCAGGCTTGCCGGAAACAGCAGTTATGAAGCAGCGGTCTAGAGACCGCTGCTCCATAACTTGTCCGCTGCCTCTGAGGCCGCGGTCTTCAATCCACCTGATCCAATACGATCGGGCTGATTGACACCCCCTGCTAGCGGCTGATTGGCCGTGAATCTGCAGGGGGCGGCATTGCACAGGCAGTTCACAAGAACTGCTTGTGCAATGATAAATGCCGACAGCGTATGCTGTCGGCATTTATCGATGTGGGGCGGACATGATACGCTACATCATCTCATGTCCGCTCACACTTACATAAATTGGCCCCTAAGTATGTAGCTACAAGTGAACTTTTCGCACGTAGCTTCGAAACATTTACATTAGTTTTGATGAAAACGTATGTAAATGTTTAACGAAATTTTGTTTTTCATTCTGTTCTAAAGTAAACGTAAAACGAATAGTGCAGGGAATGAATATTCGCTACAAAATTTTCATTTGTATTGACAATTTCCTCACTTTACATCGCTATTTAAAGAATACTAAAAATGGAAACAGAAGAGAAAAAGGAGAGATAGAGAAAATGACTAGAGAAGCAGTAATAGAAAAAAGAGCAGTCGGCACACGCAGGAGGAGAGTGTTTATTGACACACAAGAAAGGAATGATTCATTCCGTCACTCCTTAGGTTTCAGGTTCTACAATTAGATGACTACAATGTGCAACAACAGAACTCTGCTCAGTGTTTGAAGACAATGGGAGTGTCAGTATGACATAGGGAAATGACATTGTGGAATGTCTTTAATGGATGTCTAATCTCTATATCTCAAGACTGATGTAAACATTTTTCCAGTAGAAAAAAATGTGCAATGGAAAAGAGTAAACTACCAATTAGAAAAGTATTTCAAACAACTATTATATATTAATGTTAAACTTGAATCCTTACTGCAGTGTTGCTGGGTGCTCTAAGATATGGCGGATCACTTTGGGCCATGGAGCAACTGAGATACAAAAATTATGGTGGCAAATATTTAGAACCATTTCTGCAGCTTTATTACAATCCCTTGTTTTTCTCTTTGCATGTGACTACATAATTGTAGCTCCTTATGGCTGAAATAACCATCCAGTAACTGCACCTTATTAACCCTTATGCTGCTGTCTCACATCACATATAACCCTATATTGCTTGTAACTCAATGATAATTAACCCCTTCCCTCTAACCCCACCAGATTATTAAAGGGACATGAAACCCAACATGTTTCAGCCATTATTCAGACAGAGCATAACATTGTAAACAACTTTCCACTTTAATTCTATTATCACATTTGCTTTATCATATTTGTATCTTTTGTTGAAGGAGCAGCAATACACTACTGGTATCTAGCTTAACAAATCAGTGAAAACAACAACACAAGGCTTATATGTTTAGCCACCAATTAGCAGCTAGCTCCCAGTAGTTTATTGCGGTTTCTGATCCTACCTAGGTATGCTTTTTAACAAAGGATAGAAAAATAACAAAGCAAATTAGATAATAGAAGTAATTTTGTAAAATTGTTTAAATTTGCATGATCTATATGAATATAAGTGTAAAGATGTGCTCACCTAATTAACCTTTCACTGCTCAGATCCTCCATTTGGAAATTAGCCCTACCAATTAGATCCTCTGCCACATTCTCCACTACTTCAATCCCCCTCCCACACATTACCCCCTAACCACCCAAATTTCCCCAAAGCTTTGGATCCTTTATCATTTACATCCTTTCAATTATTAGCTAATATTTACTCCTTACCACCAAGACTTCCCTAGTACCCCAGAACCCCCTAGATAACCCCAAGTTCCGCCCCCTATACCAAAAGCCTTAGCATATAAAAGACAATTATAGATGTGCACAAGAGAAACATTTGTTTTGAAAAAATCACTGGTGTTGAATTTCACATTCCATTTGTCATTTATGTCAGAAAAAAATGGTTAAAACAAATTAAGGCCTGCACAGCCCCCAACCACCAAAACCTAACCACTATTAACCCATAACAACTGACCTCCACCTACAAATAACACCCTTACCACAATTAAACCCTAATCCACCAAATAAACCCACTAAAACTTGACCCCCTACCACACTTAAAGGGACACTGAACCCATTTTTTTTCTTTCCCGATTCAGATAGAGCATGCAATTTAATTTACTCCTATTATCAATTTTTCTTTGTTCTCTTGCTATCTTTATTTGAAAAAGAAGGCATCTAAGCTTTTTTTCTTGGTTCAGTGCTCTGGGCAGCACTTTTTTTATTGGTGGATGAATTTATCCACCAATCAGCAAGGACAACCCAGGTTGCTCACCAAAAATGGGCTGGCATCTAAACTTACATTCTTAAATTTCAAATAAGGATACCAAGAGAATAAAGAAAATTTGATAATAGGAGTAAATTAGAAAGTTGCTTAAAATTTCATGCTCTATCTGAATCATGAAAGAAAAAAATTTGGTTCAGTGTCCCTTTAACTGGTTCATGTAGTGCTATTGTTGTTTTTTAATTGTAGGAATAACAATATAATGAATGTATTAAATCAATTTGGTAATTATTCCTGCAATTCATGTAGGTGGCAATGTGTTATTCATATGAATATGAATGAAAATCAAAATATATGTTAAATGTTCCATTTAGAACTTCTACCTAAATCTTTTTCACCTATATTAAAGGGCGATAATAGTAAAAAAAATGGCATGCTAATTTGTTGTAATTGTACGACTATCAACCCTGCACTACTATGTGTTTAATCCCTGCAAATGGGTTAAACATAGTAGAAACTATTCTGGGACCTACAGAGCACTGCTGGTTTGAAACTGAAACCACTGCTGATCCAATCAGCTGCGCTACTTGCACATCTTAGTCTTGAGACTAGCGCTGCTGATTAGATCACTGCAGGTCCGAACGGTAATTCTACTGTGTGTTTAATTCTAATGATGAATAAGAGCAAGTAATTGTTTAATGATCATGGTCATATTCATCTTCTTAATAACAGTAGGGAAAAAGTTAACTGTAGTCCTCTCCCTAACCATAATCTGGGCCCATACAATTTCACTACTTTTTAAACTTTTTAGGAAAAAAATGAACATAACTGGAATAAGTATTAAGACCAAAAACAATTAGGCAGAGTTTTAGTATTTATTATTATAGGGAGAACTTGTATTTAGACAGTGTCCTTTTAGAGCTGGTGGTGTGTTGCTTTGGTGCTGGAGATATGCACTGTGGGGTTTGTAGGCACTTGGGTGATAGAGAATAGATATGATTTTGATTTTGGGACCTTCAATACAAAGGAGGTTGAGGTCAGTTTGGTCATATAAGGTGGCTTTTGGGTGCCCGGCTACAATGGTGTGCTCATGTAGGTAGGGCCTTAATTGTGCTAGGGTGGTCCAGTGTTTTATGTTTTCAATAACAGTGGGGGAATATGGGTGTTAAGGATTTAATGCAATGTGGGGTTCAGTCAGCATGTTATTCATGTGGTGGGGAATTTCTGTGTGGTAAAGGTTAATTATCTAAAGGAACTATATTCACTGTGATAAGTTGTGGTCTCCTGAAAGCTAGTGGGTTTTATAAAGAGTAATTACTTCTGTTTTGTAACATTGAACACTAAACCCTGAAAGGCATTAAAGTCACAATGCGTGGGATGTAGAAACCAAAGAAATAAAACATCAACATTGGGTAAATCTTCACTGTGATACTTATCATGGTCCTGCATATGATTCCTTCCATCTATTAGACTCCCTCATGCATTGACTCAAGCAGTTGGAAAGCAGATCATAGATTTAAGCAGCTGGAAAGCAGCGGTTAGACTCAAGCAGTTGGAAGCAGAGGATAGACTCAAGCTGTTGGAAGCAGAGGATAGACTCAAGCTCTTGGAAGCAGAGGATAGACTCAAGCTGTTGGAAGCAGAGGATAGACTCAAGCTGTTGGAAGCAGAGGATAGACTCAAGCTGTTGGAAGCAGAGAATAGACTCAAGATGTTGGAAAGCCGAGAAAAGACTCAAGCAGTTGGAAAGCAGATCATAGATTTAAGCAGCTGGAAAGCAGCGGTTAGACTCAAGCAGTTGGAAGCAGAGGATAGACTCAAGCTGTTGGAAGCAGAGGATAGACTCAAGCTCTTGGAAGCAGAGGATAGACTCAAGCTGTTGGAAGCAGAGGATAGACTCAAGCTGTTGGAAGCAGAGGATAGACTCAAGCTGTTGGAAGCAGAGAATAGACTCAAGATGTTGGAAAGCCGAGAAAAGACTCAAGCAGTTGGAAAGCAGATCATAGATTTAAGCAGCTGGAAAGCAGCGGTTAGACTCAAGCAGTTGGAAGCAGAGGATAGACTCAAGCTGTTGGAAGCAGAGGATAGACTCAAGCTGTTGGAAGCAGAGGATAGACTCAAGCTGCTGGAAGCAGAGGATAGACTCAAGCTGTTGGAAGCAGAGAATAGACTCAAGATGTTGGAAAGCCGAGAAAAGACTCAAGCAGTTGGAAAGAAGAGGATAGACTCAAGCAGTTGGAAAATGCTGGATAGACTCAAGCAGTTGGAACGGCATAGGATAGACTCAAGAAGTTGGAGCGGCAGAGTATAGATTTGAGGGGCGCTTTCAGAAGAATAGAATATGCATTTTAAAAAGGAGTAAACTATCATTTTAAAGGGACATTTATGTTTTTTAATATGTACCTAAAAAATCTGTATACAAAATACGTGTTTTAAAAGCATTTAAAACCCTGTCATTTTCTTAGAAAAGTTTACATTGGTTTGTAGTTTCAGCACACACTCCTTGAATAGCTTCTTGAATGTGATTTATCTTAGTTCCTTTTAGTGTAGCCAATTAGGGACAGATAAAAATAAACTCCTGTACATATCAATCAGTCACTGTGCAACTTGTAGAAGAGTCAGAATTCTCAACTTGTCTAGGGGGCTAAAAAAACTGCAACTCTCAGGATTAAATTTCACGAAAAAAAAACACAATGAAAATACATTGTATGACTGAACATTTTATGGGGCATTCCATTTTGGTTTTTATCCCTTTACACTTTAACATTTATGCTCTTTAACGTCTTCACAGCTGAACCATTTCACACCCCAGTGTTAACCCCTTAACTGAAATGGACGTATATATGTCATGTGGTACTTTGCCTATTGTACAGCATGATGTTATAGTTACAGCTGGAGTTTCTGAGCTCCAGGCATCTGCCGCATATGGAACCTGAGCATTATCGGTGCTCCGGTTCCATATGAAGGCAGATGCTAGATTGTTACAGATAGTGACACTGTGCTCTGAGGACGCGCTAATCTGATGAGCGTTAACTTGAAAAGCGTTCAAGCGATCGCGCTTACTTTCAACTTACTTTCAATATCCGCACAATTTAACTGGAATCTGTGATGGTATAAAAAAAAAACACAGAAGGGCGCCCCCTAGTGTTATAAAGTATGGATTGTACACAAATATGCAATAGCAGATGGTCAGGTACTCACAAGTGTGGCAGCACTCACTCGTGCTTAGTTGCGCATACTGGAATCTCACAGTGTCCCAGCTCACTGCTCTTTGGCTGCCACAGATCTCAGTCTAGGGTATAGTCTCCAACCGCAAACAAACATGAACTGGCTCTCAGTCAAGTGATAAGTTTTAAAATCACTTTTATTAAAACAATGATAAAAACACAGTGTACACAAATACCACTGTGTATTATAAACTAGTTTCTCAGCTAGCTTGCTGTTTCCTCAGGCATCTCTACATCCGCACAATTTAACCTACATGCAAACAAATACGAAAAGCCGATATCATTTCACTCATAATCTGGCCTAAAAATAGCTAAATTAGAAGTGTGTGCATAAAAAAAATCACATGTATTCACAAAACCCGTTGACATTACTCTTGACAACCTGAATAACGTTAGAAAGCGACGTCACCAAACAGATACAGACACTACCTTTTTAATAAATTAAAAGCAAACAATTATTAAGAGGCAGTTTTACACCAATAAAATAATAGCCAAATCCATAACCCAACAAACACACTTTACCCATACTCAAAATGTTCAAATCTCTCAGAGATAAAGATATGGCTAAAGTATTAGCACCCTTCCACTTTTTAGGAAAACGCACAATTTTCTCTGAACTAAGTAAAAATGGACAAAAGTATTTGGTGTCCACCATTCTCTATTTTTAATGTAATTGAACAGAAAATTCACTTTGATTTACGATGTCACATATTACTTAAAACAGTAAAACAAATGAGAAAGGCACAGACTAAAATATTGGTACTCTTAACCTAATATTTCATAGCACAGCCTTTAGAGATACTTACTGCAATCAAGCACTTTCTGAAGCTCTGAATAAGATTTTTACATTTTTCAACTGGGATTTTGACCCACTCTTCTTAAGCAAACTGCTCCAGTTCTCTCAGGTTTGATGGGTGACTTTTCCCAACTCCAAGTTTCTTTCTACAGATGTTTGATGAGATTCAGATCTGGACTTATAGAAGACCACTTCAGAACGGTGCAATGTATTCTTCTCATCTATTCTTGGGTGCTTTTTGAGTTATGTTTTGTGTTATTACCCTGCTGCACAATGTATGGATGACAACAGATATTTTAATTTCTAGGTGAATGGTTCATTATTTGATTAAAATGCAAGGGTACCAAGGCCCACAATACGAGGCCCACAATAGGCCAAAACGTACGTCTGGGGTTTTGCTGTTTCTCTTATTCAGAGAGGGATTGCCTGGTATTTCGGGGCTGGACTGTACTGTTAAGTCAGGATCAGACTGATATGCTTCAGGAAAGTTCTTCTCTGTGAAAGGCATGTGTTGAGCAAAAAGAGACTGCTTCTTGGATGGTAACTAGCCATAGAACAAGCTATTATGCTTTAGTTCGTGCCCATGTTGAGCGTTTCTCTCTTTTTATTTATGCAAATTATGACACTTAGGGAAGTCTCCCTAAGTGTGATGCGGGAATCCAGATGTGGACCCGTTGCTCAGTGTGTCTAAAGGGATATGGCTGCACCTCACTGACGAGGCCCACAATAGGCCGAAACGTACGTCTGGGGTTTTGCTGTTTCTCTTGTTTAGAGAGGGATTGCCTGGTATTTCGGGGGTTGGACTGTACTGTTAAGTCAGGATCAGACTGATATGCTACAGGAAAGTTCTTCTCTGTGAAAGGCACATGTTGAGCAAAAAGACGCTACTTCTTGGATGGTAAGATAGCAGCATAGAACAAGCTATTATGCTTTTGTTCGTTCCCAGGTTGAGCGCTTCTCTCTTTTTATTTAATGGTATAATATTATTAGCATAAGCATTTTGTGATTGTGATTGCTGGAAATCCACCCAGAAATCATTATCTGAAGAAAACAAGTGCAAGATTGTGAAACCCCAAAAATGTCTTTGATGATTCAGATAGAGTCTGAAATGTGAAACAACTTTTTTTTTTTAAATAATTTTTTATTGAGGTAATATGGCAAACAAAAATAAAATTGCAAAGAGAAACATCATGGCAACATGCCCATTTGACATACATCAGGATTTACATGGTGAATTAAACAAGCATGTCTTCATATCTGTAGAATCTAAGTATATCCTAACCCAAAGGTACATTTTCTAGCCATGTATATTACCTCATTTTACCTAAGTGCATTTTCAAAAGGACAAATAACATAGATTAAAACAACCAACTTAGTATAAGCCTAATTTCAATGACCAATTTGCAACATATGCAGGCTTGTACTTGTCCATGATATATTCAACAGAACTTATAATACATACAGTTTAGTTTGGGCAACAGAAGATGAGTTAGCAAAAAACAAAACAAAAAAATATATAGGTGATGGGTGAAGAATGGAAGAAATGTTAACAGGGCCACTCTTTGACCCAATGCTATAATAATATTTTCTTCACCTTAAAAAGTTTGAGGGGGGTATCATTAGCACCTGATTTATATTGGACCCTTACTTTAAAATTATGCTAACAGAATGCTCTATAGAGTTCAGCACATTATAGTGAACAGCATGTCAAGTACAGCCTAAACTTTGGATATAGCTCAGTAATATATACATGAAACTACATGCATTCATACACACAAGTCTTCACAATTGAATAACCTAGCATACAAAGCAAGACATTTTTACCCTAATATAATAGTATATGCATTTTGCCACAGAGCCCCCTAAACTATGCTAAACTAGGGATGAAGCCCACTTCAATTGACAAGTAGTGGACAATCTTAGACCATGAGTATTACTAATAAATGATAGGCGAATGTAGGGGGTTATAGCTATAGGTGCCCCTTTTTGGATAAAGGGATATACTTTATTTTACTATATGCAAAACATGCGGGTACTATTTTCTTAAAGGCATACTTTATCATATGAAGTCTTATGGGGTCTAAGATATTATTAGGAAGCCCCTACCACCATTAGCTAACACTTAATAAAAATGTAATTCCTATATTAAAGCTATAATAACATGATACCCCAGCATGAGCCCACATTCAGGAATATTCTAAGCTAAATAAACTTCCATTCTGAGATAAGATAAATGAAATACAGCGTATTATTTATATAATGTCCCTGTATCAGTTAACCATACTCAGGGAACAGCAAGGGTATATCATACTTCCAATATAGCAGTACGTAGTAATACTAAATACGGCATCATATAGTACACTGGTGAGCAGTCTCTGATACATAATACAGCAAACTTTAAGGAGCACATCAGACCAAAGGTCGTCCTTAGTCCCAAAAAGAGAATCACAATAAGCTCAGAGATGTAGCTCTTGTTTAGGGCCAAACAAGGTGTCTAAAGTTAGCCGATGCCAGAACGGACCTCCATACTCACATCCCCAGCGTATGCGCCAGTATCAGAGAGTTCAAATGATCCTGAAGAGATAAGGCTGCCGAAATTAAAGGAAAGGTTTCCCACTGACCATCTCATACCATCCAGCTGTTTGCATACATCCCGGTTTATGACTCCCAGTCCCTTAAAGATAACTAAACTGGGGGCCCCATCTTCCCTCCAGGAGAGCCAGCTGTATCTCTCCAAGTAGTCGACTGGGCCCACAGCATAGCAGCTTGTCTTGATCGCCCATCCGGTGAAAGATCCTGCGTGTCACACACACCTTCACGCTTTTGGAGAGCCTTGATGGGACTGCGATCAGTCCGAATATGCTCCAAACACTCTGAGCTGCGAACATCTAGGGTCTGGAGGGAGGAATCAGCATTAGGTAGGCTCTGCGGTATTATCCCGCTCTCTCTTGGAATCCGACATTCTATGAGATTAGATCGTTGTGAGGAAGGCAGCCGCCATTCAGACTGCGGTATTTCCTGCTGTGTGGCTGCGTTATATGCCAAAGGGGATGTAGTCAGGAGTGTAAGAATTCGGTCCACTCTTTTACAGATTTGCGCCTCCCGCTCTTCCATAAGGATCTTGATATTGAAGTATAGCCTCTCCATGTTAGGATAGTAGAATAGTTCTGCAATAGAAGCATCAATATTGCTTGATCCGGGGGGCGGAGCCTACAGCCGCACTGAACGGTCGCACAGAGCAGGAGCTCTCTCATCTAAATGTGCCTAAAACCGTTTTAAATACTATTTATAGGATTCAGCTTATCAACTTCACCTTTGGATGTTACCTGCCAATATATTAAAAGAATATCACCCAGAGTACAAACTTTCTTATCCTAGAAACTTCCCTGCACATCGAATATATCCTATACCCACGCTGCCTTGAGGAGGCCTATCTGACGGCGTGAATACTCATTCCGGAAATATAGGTGGATATATTTGCCAACACATAAGTCGGCGAAGTTACCCAGCATTGTCAACCTTGACTTTGGACAGCCTTGAGACATCCGATCGCCCTGTGATAGCTGCTGCTGCAGCCGTAATACCACACAAGCTACACGGTGCTACGCATCCTCCCCTCTGGCCCACGCACTTATATACAGTACCTCTGACTGCTCGGTCCGGATCAGACCATCTGTGGACAGCCTTCTGAAGGCCCGGTGACCAGCTACACGATACAGTGGCAGCAGTCATTAGCCCCAAGTTCACCGGCTACCCTGCTGTTCGCGCCTTTGGCGGCCATCTTGAGTGGGGCATTATATTGCAGCTCCGGAGCTCTTTCCCATCCAAAGAGCCAGGCAAGATAAGAATAAGGGCTACCGGACTATCGCTCAACACTATAACCTGCTGGAGTTCCTATTGCAGCATTGTGTAAGTACCCTTCTCCTTTTGTACTCAGAGGGCAGAGGCTCTAAGCGGGACTGATACCTCCACAGTATATAACCCCCTACGCTACACACACAGATATTTGCTGCACAGGGACCTGCTGCTCCTTCATGTGAGACCCCAGTAAGAACCATCCTCAGCCCTTAGGCAGTAATAAATCCCTCAATACTATATATACCTCCAAGCCTGTCTGATGTGCTGAGATTGCAGAGTTGCCTTAAGACTTTATTATAATTGCAAGCAAATTGCAAGTATCATCAAACCACCACAGTTTCCTTCATATACCACTACTGTTAATACACCTGACAAAGCCTATTGTAGTGGCCGGGGGGAACCCCTGTAGTCTTCCAGATTTATCACATTTGGCAGCAAGTACTCTGGGCTTTTCTGGGAATTGAGCACCCCATTCCAAGTGTTAGAGACCCCCTCCTCCCTTTCCTGCTGCCGCAGGCAGGCAGTGGGTCATATCCGCTTTCCCTTTTCCGACTTCGCCCAATAGGGGGCACTCCCTCAGGAGAGGGGTCTCTGACAGAAGCTTCTCTGTCTGAAAATTTAATATCACTCCCAAGATACTACACTACCTGGTGTGTAAACATTATAAGGTAGATTTAACAGTTTCACTAGCATGTCGCACACTATGGGGAAAAAACAGAGACGCCAAGAGAACCCCAAAAGAACTCTAACGGACCACTTTCACAGTAAAAATGTCCCAGATCAAGAACTTTCAGAGGATGAATCTAGAGACTCCTTCACTACCAGTGGCAAAAGCGCTAAAGCAGACGTCTCACGAAGAGACCAATTAGCACTATCACAATCAACATTCTTAGACACAATCAAGTCCTTATCGGACAAGTTAGACACCCATTATACGTCCCTAAGTCAGGAGCTCAGGCAGTCAGTCGGTGAATTGAAGCGTGATGTCTCAGCGATAAGTGAACGCACTGAAACACTAGAGAGGAAACACGAAGATTTGGCAGTAGATCACGCCAATCTTCTCTCATATGCTAAAAATCTGGCGGAGCAGATTACAGATCTAGAGGGGAAATTGGCAGATCAAGAAGATAGATCTCGGCGGAATAATTTGAGATTCCGAGGCATCCCTGAGACCATAACCACAGCAAACCTACCGGAATTCCTGAATGGACTTTTCAAGGAACTGCTAGGTTCACCTCAGGCACAAGACCTACTAATTGACAGAGCTCATAGAGCTTTGCGTCCCCGCAACTCGAATACAGACACCCCTAGAGATGTTATCATAAGGCTCCACTACTATTCAACTAGGGAGAAAGTTCTCAGAGCATCTTTTTCTAATAAATCCCTCCAAGATCCATATAAAAATGTGCAGATATTTCCAGACCTTTCACAACACACCCTTGCAAGAAGAAGAACTTTCCAACAATTTACTCAAATCCTTCGACACAACAATATTAAATACAGATGGGGGTTTCCAGTGAAACTATTCGTCCAACATCAAGAACGCTCATATGTGATCACATCTCCAGAACAAGGCATGAAACTCCTTCGCTCCCTAGATTTATCCTCCTCACGAGAGACACAGCGAAAGACCACAGAAGCTACTGATACCTTGAACCCCTCAGCGTCTGACTGGAACCCACACCAATCTAGAGCAATGCCTACACCCGGAAGACGGGTCCGAGACAGCTAAGTAATTTATAACTCTCTGAATATACCCCTACCATCCATCTAACTGAAATGTGATTATCCAAAGGGGATATATACCTATCTTTGAATTACATTTTCAGCTTCAGAAGCTCCCCTTAGTTGGCTCCAAGGTGTTCTGCTTATTTCCTCCCTTCTCCATTGTTTCCTATCAGGGGGCTTTACAAAACCCAGGCTTTTACTAAGCTCACGCACGGGTACATATCTTACCCTCACTAAGCTCCGTGCCTGCCACCAATGACTTATGATTACATTCTTCTCCTATCCAGATAGGGGGTGCAGCTGACTTTAATGTTTGTTTATTTAACGCACAAATTAACCATGTTCCGGTTTTTTTTCTATAGATGTGCTTCTTTTCTTTTTTTTTTTTTTTTTCTTTTTTTTTACTTACACCTTATAGCTCCTGACATGATCTTGGAAGTAGTGTGAGTAGTGAGATGGAGGTAAATAATTAGGTACTACCGCATATAGTTCTGTTTATGTTCATCTTAAAAATGTTTGTTATGAAGTTGTCAGTTTTGCAGTTACTCTTATCCTGTTACAGGTTTATACCTTCCCTATACGCATAGAGCTCACTCCTTAGGGGGAGGTGCACATTTTTATGTTGTCCTGTCACTCAGTACATGGACATATTCTATGCCACCCTATAGATATCTTCTAATAGTCTATGCACCTGTACACTGTTATAATAATTGTCATGCATCCCTTTGACCACATACGTTGATTTTAACCTACTTACTAATAGCATTCTTTGTTACTCATTATACGCAACTTTTAAAGGATGTTAACATACTGCCCTATCTGAGGCCTCCTAGGTATGACACCTATAATACATACACCTCTGAGTAACAATTCTGAGCCCTATGTCCCTCTCCATTAGACAAACCTCTGAAGGTTAAACAATGTATCTTGAGCTAGCTATGTCCCTCTCCATTAGACAAACCTCTGAAGGTTAAACAATGTATCTTGAGCTAGCTATGTCCCTCTCCATTAGACAAGGAAATAGTAGCTTACTTCTCTGAAGCCCACATATATAAACATATAGCATGACCCTCACCTGCTCCCCCTTCATTCTACTGCGCTGATATCCTATATAGCTCCGCCCCTCCCATCTCCCTCCCCCACTTCAAATAGAGCGGCTCTTGCCCGCTGAACCTCCTTTCCCCCCTTTTCACAAAATTGGTCCAAAATTGGCCAAACAGATCCTAACCCACACCTGTCCCAATTCTACTAAAACTAATAATATTATGTCGCTCTTCCTGACAAGGTGGGAACCGTATTCTCTTTCTAAACACTATAAAAATGAGGTTTCATTATTCTCCACTGACTCACTTGTTGCGCTTATCTCGCAATGTTATTTGCATCTATGGAATTCTTAGCAAATTTCCCTTAGTTACAATACTGTCGGTGTAAAACCAAATATAATTGTATATTACATTGTTATTGTACCCATACTTCCACTGAGTTGTTCAGAACCCATGCCCAGAGTTGTTACATTGTTGTTCCTTTTGATATATATCACATTGTTTTATCCTTATTCTTATGGGTTGAACATTGTATGTAATATGGCTTATAACCTCAATAAAAAATTGATTTAAAAAAAAAAAATATTGCTTGATCCGGCTCATTATCCCTTGTTCAGCACAACTAAGAGTTAGGCTGGATGATTTCAATGTAGAAGGAGATTTAGAAAATATCTTCACATACCCGGGTTCCCCGGGGGGGGGGGGGGTGCTGAGAAATTCCCTCCGTGAAGGCCGCCGAGAATAAACTACAGCGATCCGGTCTGAGAGATCATGAGGTTGCTCAGTAAAGGTATCGCCTGAACCAGCAATCCATTCCCTTTCAGACGGTTTAAAATTCTATGCTGGATGGCATCAAAATATATTAATTACATGGCGGAATGTAATTTAATCTGCCAGAGCTCTCAGTTTTGCGGCCATCTTCAGCCTAAGCCCGGACACGCCCCGTGAAACAACTTTTTAATCAACTACTATTATCAAAATGTTCCTCATTGTCTTGGTATCTTTGGTTGAAAAAGCTGAGGAGCGTGCACATGTAGTGTACACTATATGGCAGCAGTCTTGCAAAGTGTTATCCATTTGCAAGAGCACTAGATGGCAGCACTATTTCCTGCCATGCAGTGCTCCAAACACCTACATAGGTATCTATTCAACAAAGAATGCTATGAGAATGAAGCGAATAGAAGTAAATTGGAAACTTTTTTTAAAAAATTATGCTCTGCCTGAATCACAAAAAAAAATAAAAATAATTTGAGTTTCTTATCAATTTAAAATTGTAAGAATATGAAAGCTGATAGAATGCTTGAAGAGATGGAAGCTAAAATCACACTGCTCCTTCTTATATGAGTCAAGGATTCTAGGAAAGGACTAAAACAATAGGGACTGATAGTCTGGCAATAAATGAGGATCAAGGTTTTTTCTTTGGTATGGATCACTTGCACACTTATTAGTCCCAATGACAATCTCCTCCTACCTGTAGGTAACCTGCATGTTACCTTCTTGAGCTGATTTCTAACTAGATTCCTTTATGCTAGATGTCACCTTCACACACTTCAGGCAATAAAAAAAATATTACTGGCTGTGATAACAAACATACTGAGCACCAGAGGTGTCACACAAGATTTTTTATTAATCGTGAGCACATTTTGCTAAATCGTGAGCACATTTTGCTAAATCGTGTGCATGATTTATAAATATTTATAATCATGCTATTCCATGAATCCTCCCCCTTACAGATCAGCCTGCTCATACGTTCAAGGGACAGTCTAGTCAAAATTAAACTTTCATTATTCAGATAGGGCATGTCAATTAAACAACTTTAAAATTTACTTTTAATATCAAATGTGCTTTGTTCTCCTGGTATTCTTAGTTGAAAGCCAAACCTAGGTAGGCTCATATGCTAATTTCTAAGCCATTGAAGGCTGCCTTTTATCACATGCTTTTATATTTGTTTTCACAACAGAGGAGTGCTAGTTCATGTGAGCCATATAGATAACATTGTGCTGATGCTTGGGGAGTTATTTAAGAGTTAGCATAACACAGTACTAATTGGCTAAAATGCAAGTCAAAAGATAATAAATTAAAAGTCATGTGATCAGGGGGATGTCAGAAGATGCTTAGATACAAGATTTTCACAGAGGTAAAAAGTATATTAAAGGGACAGTCTAGTATAAATTAAACTTTCATTATTCAGATAGGACTTTTAATTTTAATCAATGTTCTAATTTACTTTTATCATCAAATTTGCTTTGTTCTCTTGGTATTCTTAGTTTAAACTACACATAGGTAGACTCATATGCTAATTTCTAAGCCTTTGAGGGCTGCCTCTTATCACATGCTTTTTAAATCTCTTTTCAACACAAAGAGACAGAAAGTACACGTGGGCCATATAGATAACACTGTGTTCAGGCACAGAGGGTTATTTAAGATTTAGCACAACACAATGCTAAATGTAAGTCAATAGATAATAAACAGTCACAGTCATGTGATCAGGGGGCTGGAAGAAGGTTCCTAGATACAAGGTAATCACAGAGGTTAAAAGTATATTAATATAACTGTGTTGGTTATGCAAAACTGGGGAATGGGTAATAAAGGGATTATCTATCTTTTTAAACAATAACAATTCTATGGTAGACTGTCCCTTTAATATAGCAGTGTTGGTTATGCAAAACTGTGGAATGGGTAATAAAGGGATTATCTATCTTTTAAAACAATAAAACAATTAAAATTCTAGTGTAGACTGTCCCTTTCAGTTTCAGTTCAGTGTGTCAGTGAGGATCAATACAGACAGACTGGTAAGTGTGCACCTTAGCTTCAGTCACGTGGATTTCTAAAAGCCCAATGTTAGCATTATGTTATTTGACAAACAGTACATTTAGCATTGCAATGCTCACAAAGCATAATTATTCTTTTGAACAACAAAAATTTGCCCGACAAATCTCCATGGATTTTAAAACGGGTTTAGGATAACATCAGACAAATAAAATCAGTAGATGACTCCAGCGTAATGTTGTCTTATGCGTTTCGCCAATACACTCACCTTAGTCATAGACATATTTATTCTTTCACAATACAATGCAATTGTATCCACATTTTTGGAGGTGAAATAGGTGTAAATTTCTTTGTATTTCTCTATAAAATATTGTCACATTCTTCTGTCTTTTTTTAAGCAGGGTAATGTTGGCAATTCGTTGTTTTATTGAACATCCAATTTGATCCCACTACCTAAAGAAAAAAATGGCAATGAAAACACATTTTCATAATGATCTGTGCACAATAGAATCATGAAAGCATTTATTATTTAACACACAATGCTGTACATTGGAAAGGTTATACAAAAAATAGAGATTGGATTCCAAAGCAGTATAGCTGCAAAATGTGTTTACACTGAGATTATCTGTCTGAGTACAGTGTAAAATTTAAAGGGATAGTTTACTTCAAATGTTTTATTGTGTAAAAAGATAGAGAACACATTTACTACCAATTCTCCAGCTTTGCACAACCAGCATTGTTATATTAATATAATTTATAAGAACTAAAATTCTTTTTTTTCACAGCAAGACAAAAGCTAGTTAATTTGTACTATATAGATAAGACTGAGCTAACTCTCGTGGATTTATAACAGAGTGATCACTGATTGGCTAAATTCAAGTATGCACACACCTCTGAGATAAGGGGAATTGGTGCAAAGGCTCAGATACAAGATTATTTAGCATTATATTGTGAAAGGATAAATATGCTTTGTGAGCATTTCAATGCTAAATGTACTGTTTGTCACATAACATAATGCTAACATTGGGCTTTTAGAAATCCATGTGACTGAAGCTGAGGTGCACAGTTACTCACCTGATCCTCACTGACTCATAGAGCTCAATTTATCAATTAAGGGCGGACAGCAGGAGTGGACATATTCGCCCCTATCCGCCCCTGCTCTCCTCTCATTGTGCTGCCAGAATTTAACATTGCACACAAGCGCTACTTTGTGTTCACATGCAATCCTGCCCCCTTCCCCTGCACAGCCAATCAAGCGGGCAGGAGCTGTCCATCTCCTTGGTTGGACAAAATCTAAGAGGTGGAGAAGAGGGTAAATCATGACTGCAGGTTCTTTTGTGAGAACCTGCAGTCATAGGAAGGAGAAGCACTTGATAAATCGAGCCCATAGTGATGTCCAGTTCATGAATGATGCCGTAGAATTACATAAGATAAAGAAAAGTGCATAATAAAAAGACAATGCAAAAACACCTACTCTGAATTTAGAATTAAATAAGCAGTAGATTTTTTTTGACAAATTTATTTTCTCTCTCATATTCCGGCCCCCTGTATCATGTGACAGACATCAATCTATCACAGACTAGTATACGTATACCCTGTGAGCTTGTACACATACTCAGTAGGATTTTGCTACCCAGAAAATGTGAATATAAAAAGACTGTGCACATTTTTATAACAGAAGTAAATTGGAAAGTGTCTAAAAACTGCATACTCTGTCTGAATCATAAAAGGTTATTTTGACTTGAGTGTCCCATTTAATTAACTCCTTTGCAATTAATCATTCAGTTAACAGTACAATGATTCAAATACGTTCTTAATAGACCCCTGCCTTAACCCCTAACTGCACCTTAAATTAATCCCTTACTATAAATACTTCTCACCATAATGTAACCCTAAGGACCCCTGTTAACCCTAAATTAACACTAGATATTGCTGTGGAGTTCTGGGATAATAGTTTTTGTGTTAATGTAAATGTATTATAATACCTATTAAGTAAATAAAGCGGGTATCACTTTCCTGTGTATGATCATGGATAACCAGTCTTTTGTCAGATATGCAACTATTAGGCAAATACAACAGTACAAAATGCAGCATACTCTGTTCTATGCACTGTGTTGAAACCCACAAAATATATGCAGCATACTCTGTTCTATGCACCGTGTTGTATGTATTTGCTAAGATTTGCATATACAACAAAAGACTGGTTATCCATATGATATGGGTAAGAACTAGATGTAACGCTGCATTGTGTGTCAGACAGTGACTCAGGAGTCAGGAATTGGATCGGTGGAGCGTCCGTAATAGGAGAATCTGCAGCTCGTCCCTCATGCATCACATGCTCAACAAGTGAACTGATGAATCAGTTCATGAACTGGTTCAGTTAAACAAACCATCTGAAAAGAACCAATCGGACTTCCCATCTCTACTGACACACTGAACTTAACTGAAAGTACTAGTAGCTGGTGGGCGGGAGTGTTTTTGTCATCAAAACATGACTAGCTAGGGGAGGAGCAGACTAATATGTAAGGGGGAGGATTCATGCTTAAGGTGGAATAGCATAATTATAATTATTTATAAATTGTGAGCACGATTTAGTAAAATGTGCCCATGATTTATAAAAAAAATTGTGTGACACCTCTGGGGCTTCGTACAAAAACAAATTTCCTTATAAAAGACTATTTCAAATTTGCGTAGGTTTCTATTTTATTAGAAATGTTGTCATCAAATTCTTATAAATCCATAGCTCAGAAGAATCTAATCATACATATTAGCATTGCTTCAAAAATAATTTGCAAACAGGTGTCACCTCCCTCTGACTTATTTCATCACTAAATCGGACTTAGTTTTGGTGAAACAGCCACTATGCTACTCTTTCTCCTCACCTAGCTCTGCTCCTACATTTTTCTAGCCCTGATAGCTACTTATACTGTATACATACTATTAAGAATACAAAAAAACAAAAAAAGTCCAAAAAATACAATATATTAAATCATACATTTTAAAAAAATTCCAAGGAAAATTGGTTGGTGGAGGAAAACTCAGACTAGCTGGTAAAATAACTCTGGCATTCTGCTGCATTTCTTCTAACCATGATTGATGTCAGCAGGAGTGGGGAGACCACACAGCCTGAGTCTTCAGACAATTGTCGAGACATTAAACACCTGAGACAAAAATCAAAATTCCGGTGTTGTATCGAATTCTGTTTCCCCAGCGTCCAGTGTTCCCCCCAGGTATTCAGCTATCTTCTGAACTCCGCCCTGCCTGCCACTTAGAGTGTAGCTCCTCCAAAGTTCCTGCCTCCTCTTCTATAGCTCAACCTAAGAAACCTCAGTAGAACTGAAGAAACAATTCTGTCGGATCAAAACCACCAGGTGAAAAAGTGATTCATCCTATTACAAAAGCTTTCAGGCTGAAAGAAATAAGAAATCAGACTACCAATTAGGATCTCAACAGGAAAATAGAGACTGAGTAAGAAAAAAACCCCCATCAATACATATTTTCTTTTATTCTACATTTATAAAGTAGACGTTTCACAAATATGGAGGAATAGAACAAAAAAGGTGTTTGGTACAAATCGGGGGATTACAGATGCATTGATATCAAAATGTGGTAAACAGAAATGTTATTTATTTTCCACGGTGGTTAATATGTATACAATCACCCACACACTTGATATTGAATCCCCAAGAGTAGTATATTATGGTGCAGCTCCAGAGCACTTGGCCCCACAGGGTTCCTCTATCCCTGGAGACAAATGGAAGATGCAGGAAAAATGAATCTTAACGTTATAAGCCAAATGGTATTTCCAATGCATGGAACATTAATACATCCGTCAATATGGCAAAATAACAGAACTCCCCTTATAGAGCAGTAGGCAAATACCTTATATACTGTAGTTGCTCCAGCGGTATTCCACGTAACTCACCGGACTGCAACAAAGGATTCCAGACTGTAGAAAGGAGGCTACTAACGATCCCTGGTCCTGCAAACTGGTGGCTGCTATACAAATACGCCAGATCCACAGCTCACAGCCGTATGTTCAGTGCTCACTTCGGCCCAGACATAATAAAGCAGCATACACAGAAGAAATAGGAGCACCTGACAACAGCCGTTAGTAGTGAATTCAAATTTAATGAACAGGGTATATCTTCGCAACATACGGTATACAGAATACAAAGTATACACAGGGACTGTGTCCCTAGTTAAAAGTCAGTCAATACAGAGGAGCTTGGGATAGTGGGTGTAAGTAAAGCTGGTGACAAGAAAAAGGGCTAACGCGTTTCGGCGTGAGCCTTACTCATAGCCTCATAAAACACACATTTACCGTGAAAGTTTAAAATAACTAGTTCCCAGCCTGATTGGTAGGTGTGAAACACACCTTGCTAACATGTGGACCAATCCGTAACTACTGTTCAAAGAAACATGTACACCCACACACACACACCCCTCTCCCCACCCCCTTAATAATGCACAAACGATATTTGAAAAATATATAGAATAATGAAACATATCCAAATGATCATAAACAATCACAATGCACCTGATTCCCTTCATCACCGAGTACTCAAGAACAGCGGAGAATTTAAGCCAAATGACCCTGACAGGAAGCGATCCCATATCGAGCAGTGTACAAACCATGACAACCTGTCACAGAGACTCTCCGTTCAGCAGAACATCAGAGTCTGAGTCCAGACCTCAAGGTGGGAGGGAACAAGTCAATTACACCTCCCTGATAGGATAGCACAAGTGACCCTGGCCAATAGTTTAGCTGGGGCACACCTCCCAAGCACACGTCAATGTCGTGTACTAACAACAACAACAACAAAGTGAGTGCTGAAGTGCATATATACTATACAAAGTCCCACTTCATGGGACCGGATGGGGGGCAAATCCTATAGATCAAGGGTACAGTGAAGGAACGTGTGGAGAGCTCAAAAGGACATATATAATTAAATCTAGATAAGCACAAAAGGTACAGCCAAAAACATGTCTTAGACAATGACCTGATCACCGTTCCTAACGAAAGCCCACACTAGTAGATAGAATGTATATTAAATATTAAACAACCAATCTCACGTCCAAATACAACCAAAAAGAAAGAATAATAGTAATAATAGTGAAATAAGGATACCTACTAAATGCATAAATAAGCAACGAAATATAGGCAAAATATAAATAAATATAAATAAATATGTAAATAAGTGTTGAGATTATGGTCACCTCCTCATCACCCAAATCGAAGGGGATGGGGAGTACACGCGAAGCATAAAGGTACATTCCAAACACATTAGAGCCCATGCTATATGTTATATAGTGTGCTGGGTGTAGTCCAATATCTCAACAAACCAAACCAACCTACCAAAGGTCAACACAGATATCAAAAACAACCTTTAAACATTTAAATATTTATTTAAATACATAGATGGATGCATTTTGAGGAATTAAGCTTTCTACCTTATAAGTTTCTTAATTGATCTAAAGTAGAACACAGAAAACACAGATAAGGGCGGGTTAAGGGAGGCAAAATATGTGCCTCCTTTCTTTAATAAAATCATGATTTGGTCACTAAAACTAGAATAATCTCCATTTTATTACAACATGACAGGAGACTTAATATTTTGCTTTTTTAACTTGAAGAAATGCTGAACCAAAACGGAAATATAAAGTACTAAAGACAGAGTCATTAGACCAGTCCACAGCATTCAGAATCTCTTGAAGAGAACCCCCAGCCAAAAAGGCAGCAGAAGCAGCAGCACCCCTAGTGCTTCAAAAGAAGCTGGAATACCAGCCTCCCGAAGGATCGAACCTAACGAACAAGTGTAGAAGGAAAACAGAGAAAAAGGGAGGTACACAAGAAATCAAAAGCTGAGACTCTACTGGAGGATAAAAAGAAGCAGTGCGGTCCAAATAAGTGCATAAGCATGACACCACAGAGATGAGGCTACGCAGGAAAAAATGGATAAGAAATAAATGAGGAAGACAAAACCCATTAGAAGTAAACTGTAAATAGTCAACTTCAAAAGCTCTGACTTTAAAGACCAGACAAAAAGAAATGAGACACAACAAAAGTGTCAGTTTAGCCAACAACTGTTTCAATGACAGGAAATAATTTGGAGGCCAAGCCCATAGAAAGGCAAGGACAAACAAAACATTCCACAAGGTGGAGTATTGGGGTTCAGGGGGTTGCTTAAGCCATATGCCAGGAAGAAGGCAACATACCAAAAGATGTTGTCCTACAGAAAGACTGTCAACTGGAAGATGGCTGGCTCCAATGGCTGAATGATGAACATTTATGGTGAAGTAAGACCACCCCAGAGAGAAAAGATCCAAAAGGAAATTGAGAACTGTTACAATATGGGAGTAGTGTCACACTCTAGGCACCAATAAAGCCATCCAGACCATTCTGAAAGGTAAGTGGTGTGGGTGCCTGGGGCACATTCATCCCTAAGTAGGTCACTCGCCGTCTCCAAAAGGCCATCTTTTGACACACAACCCCTGAAATGTGTCAAGCAACTAGTGTAAGGCGACCCTGAAGAATGAGGCTAGGAAAATTGGCTTGGACATCTTCCAGGAGATCTTGAAAAAATGGAAAAAGTGTGAGGTCTGACAATAGTCTCAAGTGAGTTCCACCCAATTCGTTGACATATTGGACCACTGTCAAATTGTCCATCCACAGAAAAATGGAACAATGGGAGCAGTCTTTGACAAAGCTGTGAACCACAAAGGAACCAGCTAAAAGCCCTAGAAAATTGAAATGAAGGCTGGCTTCAGCCACAGACCAAAACCTGCCAGTTGCCTGACGAGGACTAACTGCACCCTAGCTGAGCAAGCTGGCATCTGACTCTAGAATGAAACATTGAAAAATGACAAAATTCGCCCAGCTATTCCAGTCTTCCATATGGCCTAGCCACCATAGCATCTCAGTATGAACCTCTGCATCTAAAACAATCATCTGAGAATAGGATGAATAGAGCCCAAAAAGAAGGCATGTAAACTGCCAAAGGCCCCTAGTCCAGAAAAACTGCAAAAACTGATAAAGGTAAAGAGAAATGGGGATGGTCAGGTAAGCATCCCTGAATGTACCAGTCCATGGGAAGGAGTAAATCCTGAAGAAGATGGATGCCCTCCCTCTTGGAGAGCTGATAGCATGCTTTATAATTCAGAGCTCATACAACTGGCCAATAGTCTCCAGAATTCTTCTTAACCCGAAACATATTGCTGATGAAACTTTATGTCATAGCTCATTCAAACGCCCCTTTGAGAAAAAGTTTGTGAAGCTCTTTGTCTACGAGAGACAGTTTTTTGTGATTGTAAGGAATGGAATTGAGTGCCTTAAGTTAAAAAGGAGGGAAAACAAATTCTATGTGAAACCCCTGTACATTCTGAAGGACCAAGCCATCCTGGGAAACCTCTTTCCATCTGTGGGAAGAGGGTGAGCCTGACCACAATTATTTGGGTAACAGGTAACAACAAGGAAGAACTGACAAAAGTACTCACTGGGCCCCTGTTGTCTTCCGGCTGTGGTTGAGGCAGCTCTGGCTCTTAACACATGAACTTGTTGGGGAAAGAGGACCCTTATGGGATTGAGCTAATGATAGTGGTTAAGGCCATACACTTGTCTTTGCATGGCATAGCTGGACCGGATGGAAAATCAACCTCTATATCTCCTGGCCCTGGTAAAAACCTGCTGATTCAAAGCCTTCTTGATATTGGCCTGTGCCTTAGTGAAGGCCATGCAGGTAGAGACATACTTGCTCAAAAAATGAATAAACCCTTCACCAAAAAGTAGACCTTTGGCAACCAACTCCAACTCATTAAACGCAGAGTTCCCCATATTTGGGGTCTAGTTTCAGAAGAGCAGCTCGGCGCCGCTCAACAGATAAGACAATATTGGTGTTTCCTATAATGCACACAGCCCTTTGTGTCCATTCTCTAATTGTGTTGGGGTCCATAGGATTCTCTGATTTTAAGGCATTATCAGCTAATAACAAAATCAGTGCAAAGGGACCGGTGACATCCAGGAGTTTTATCCTGAACCACTCTCTAGGCCCTTACACAGATCCTTACCCTTACTGGAAAGGAACTGAACCATGACCTTGGCAAATTCCAGAGTCTTGCTTTCCTTTCAAGGGAGGGAGGGATGTGGATACTCATCCCCCAAGTTTCTGTGACCATTCTGTTCCAGAGGTATATGCATCTAAAAAAACAAAAAGGAGGTGCAGAGATCCTCAGTAGGTTAAAAATCCATAAACTTTATTAAATAATGGATAAAATCCATAGCACCAAAATACAGAACAAATAAAATAAAAACCGAATAGCTTGATTAGTTTCGGCTTGTGACCGTAATCATAAACCTGCTATACAACGGATCTTAGGTACTTTAAAAAGGGTTTACTACTCAGGTTTTGGTTGATTTACAGGGAGGATCAAGACCTCCTCATTAATCCCTGACTCATCAGACTCACTGTTAATTTGGACCAGATTATTACACAAGTATATATACAAATTAAACCAAATAGGACTAAACTTCCACTGTGTATAATATATATTGTGTAACATAATAGATTGGGACTGAACTTTTTTCTAAATTCATAATATGATCAAATATACATTAGATAGTGATTCAAGGGCACTTTGCACTGTACATGCACATTTAATGAAAGGCAACAAGATTATAGAGATACATCTAAGGTAACTAAGTGAAATTGTATGTTCCTTAAATTACCTAGTGTTTAAACAGATACAGTGGATATAAAAAGTCTACACACCCCTGTTAAAATGTCAGGTTTCTGTGTTGTAAAAAAATGAGACAAAGATAAATCATTTCAGAACTTTTTCCACCTTTAATGTAACCTATAAATTGTACAACTCAATTGAAAAACAAACTGAAATCTTTTAGGTAAAGGGAAATAAAACTAAAAAACTAAAAAAATATGGTTGCATGTGGAACACCCTTTTATAACTGGGTATGTAGCTGTGTTCAGAATTAAGCAATCACATTCAAAATCATGTTAAATAGGAGTCAGTACACACCTGTCATCATTTAAAGTGCCTCTGATTAACCCCAAATAAAGTTCAGCTGTTCTAGTAGGTCTTTCCTGACATTTTGTTAGTCGCATCCTACAGCAAAAGCCATGGTCCGCAGAGAGCTTCTAAAGCATCAGAGGGATCTCATTGTTAAAATGTATCAGTCAGGAGAAGGGTACAAAAGAATTTCAAAGGCATTAGATATACCATGGAACACAGTGAAGACAGTCATCATCAAGTGAAGAAAATATGGTGCAACAGAGACATTACCAAGAACTGGATGTCCCTCCATAATTGATGAAAAGACGAGTAGAAAACTGGTCTGGGAGGCTGCCAAGAGGCATACAGCAACATTAGAGGAGCTGCAGGAATATCTGGCAAGTACTGGTTGTGTGGTACATGTGACAACAATTGCCCGTATTCTTCATTTGTATGGGCTATGGGGTAGAGTGGCAAGACGAAAGCCTTTTCTTACGAAGAAAAACATCCAAGCCAGGCATTTTGCAAAAACACATCTGAAGTCTCCCAAAAGCATGTTGCAAAAGGTGCTCTTGTCTGATGAAACCAAAGTTGAACTTTTTGGCCATAATTCCAAAAGATATGTTTGGCGCAAAAACAACACTGCATATCACCAAATGAACACCATACCCACAGTGAAGCATGGTGGTGTCAGCATCATGCTTTGGGGCTGTTTTTCTTCAGCTGGAACTGGGGCCTTAGTCAAGGTAGAGGGAATAATGAACAGTCCCAAATACCAGGCAATATTGGCACAAAACCTTCAAGCTTCTGCTAGAAAGCTGAAAATGAAGAGGAACTTCATATTTCAGCATGACAACGACCCAAAGCATATATCCAAATCAACAAAGGAATGGCTTCACCAGAAGAAGATTAAAGTTTTGGGATGGCCCAGCCAGAGCCCAGACCTAAATCCAATTCAAAATTTGTGGGGTGATCTGAAGAGGACTGTGCACAGGAGATGTCCTCACATTCTGACAGATTTAGAGTGTTTTTGCAAAGAAGATGTGCCATGCTGAAAAACTCATACCAAAAAAGACTCAGTGCTGTAATAAAATCAAAAGGTGCTTCAATAAAGTATTCGTTTAAGGTTGTTCACACTTATGCAACCATATTATTTTATTTTTTTATTTTTATTTCCCTTTACCTAAAAGATTTCAGTTTGTTTTTCAATTGAGTTGTACAGTTTATAGGTCACATTAAAGGTGGAAAAAGTTCTGAAATAATTTATCTTTGTCTCATTTTTTTACATCACAGAAACCTGACATTTTAACAGGGGTGTGTAGACTTTTTATATCCACTGTATATAAGAGCAAAGTGGGTAGCGGCCAGAGATACAACACATAGATATGTGTGAGCAAAATATGTAAAGGGTATCAGTGTATGAGGACCGAACAAAACACAAATGAAATCAAATTCTGAATTGAAACCATCAGGGACCTGGGTCTTCAATTTAAATATCCAGAAGGTTTCCTGTCTGGCTAGGAGTCTATCTTTATCCCTTCCCCTAGGAGGTCTCCTGATGGTTTCAATTGCCCTCCATTTAATTTGATTGAATTAATCACTGGCATTGATGAATGATTTGCACACAATATAACATATTTCGGTACATGTCTGACCTCCCCAAATGAGTTTTTGAGTGTGATTTTTTTGAGTATTATTTCATACTAGGGTCATATCTACTACTATCATCACATACTATTTACACTACACTGACTTCCAGGGTGTCGTGTTCGGTCCTCATACACTGATACCCTTTACATATTTTGCTCACACATATCTATGTGTTGTATCTCTGGCCCTATCCCTTTTTCTCTTATCTACACCAAGCATTGTGCAATTACTTTGCATATGATTGAAAGCTTTAACTATTTATGGGTGTCATACAAATATTAATGATTTGTGTATATACACGTAGTTCTATATGTATATATCTGTTTAAACACTAGGGCCTAGATTTAGAGTTCGGCGGTAAAAGGGCTGTTAACGCTCCGCGGGTTTTTTTCTGGCCGCACCATAAATTTAACTCTGGTATCGAGAGTTCAAACAAATGCTGCGTTAGGCTCCAAAAAAGGAGCGTAGAGCATTTTTACCGCAAATGCAACTCTCGATACCAGAGTTGCTTACGGACGCGGCCGGCATCAAAAACGTGCTCGTGCACGATTCTCCCATAGGAAACAATGGGGCTGTTTGAGCTGAAAAAAAACCTAACACCTGCAAAAAAGCAGCGTTCAGCTCCTAACGCAGCCCCATTGTTTCCTATGGGGAAACACCTCCTAAGTCTGCACCTAACACCCTAACATGTACCCCGAGTCTAAACACCCCTAACCTTACACTTATTAACTCCTAATCTGCCGCCCCCGCTATCGCTGACCCCTGCATTACACTTTTAACCCCTAATCTGCCGCTCCGTAAACCGCCGCCACCTACGTTATCCCTATGTACCCCTAATCTGCTGCCCTAACATCGCCGACCCCTATGTTATATTTATTAACCCCTAATCTGCCCCCCACAACGTCGCCGACACCTGCCTACACTTATTAACCCCTAATCTGCCGAGCGGACCTGAGCGCTACTATAATAAAGTTATTAACCCCTAATCCGCCTCACTAACCCTATCATAAATAGTATTAACCCCTAATCTGCCCTCCCTAACATCGCCGACACCTACCTTCAATTATTAACCCCTAATCTGCCGACCGGAGCTCACCGCTATTCTAATAAATGGATTAACCCCTAAAGCTAAGTCTAACCCTAACACTAACACCCCCTTAAGTTAAATATAATTTTTATCTAACGAAATAAATTAACTCTTATTAAATAAATGATTCCTATTTAAAGCTAAATACTTACCTGTAAAATAAATCCTAATATAGCTACAATATAAATTATAATTATATTATAGCTATTTTAGGATTAATATTTATTTTACAGGCAACTTTGTAATTATTTTAACCAGGTACAATAGCTATTAAATAGTTAAGAACTATTTAATAGTTACCTAGTTAAAATAATAACAAATTTACCTGTAAAATAAATCCTAACCTAAGATATAATTAAACCTAACACTACCCTATCAATAAAATAATTAAATAAACTACCTACAATTACCTACAATTAACCTAACACTACACTATCAATAAATTAATTAAACACAATTGCTACAAATAAATAAAATTAAATAAACTATCTAAAGTACAAAAAATAAAAAAGAACTAAGTTACAGAAAATAATAAAATATTTACAAACATAAGAAAAATATTACAACAATTTTAAACTAATTACACCTACTCTAAGCCCCCTAATAAAATAACAAAGCCCCCCAAAATAAAAAATTCCCTACCCTATTCTAAAATACAAATATTACAAGCTCTTTTACCTTACCAGCCCTGAACAGGGCCCTTTGCGGGGCATGCCCCAAGAATTTCAGCTCTTTTGCCTGTAAAAAAAAACATACAATACCCCCCCCCCAACATTACAACCCACCACCCACATACCCCTAATCTGTTCCGATCAGCCAATAGAATGCGAGCTCAATCTGATTGGCTGATTGGATCAGCCAATCGGATTGAACTATATTCTGATTGGCTGATTCCATCAGCCAATCAGAAAATTCCTACCTTAATTCCGATTGGCTGATAGAATCCTATCAGCCAATCGGAATTCGAGGGACGCCATCTTGGATGACGTCCCTTAAAGGAACCGTCATTCGTCGTCTAGTCGTCGGAAGAAGAGGATGGATCCGCGCTGGAGGTCTTCAAGATGGAGCCGGTCGTCATCGGATGGAAGAAGATAGAAGATGCCGCTTGGAGAAGATGTTTGCCGGTCCGGATGTCCTCTTCTTGCCGGATAGGAGGAAGACTTTGGACCCTCTTCTGGACTTCTTCAGTGGATGTCTAGCCCCCGCTTGGGTTGGATGAAGATCTTGGAGCCAGGACGGATCGGTGAACCTGGCATGGTGAAGACAAGGTAGGAAGATCATCAGGGGGGTAGTGTTAGGTTTATTTAAGGGGGGTTTGGGTTAGATTAGGGGTATGTGGGTGGTGGGTTGTAATGTTGGGGGGGGGGGCATTGTATGTTTTTTTTTTACAGGCAAAAGAGCTGAAATTCTTGGGGCATGCCCCGCAAAGGGCCCTGTTCAGGGCTGGTAAGGTAAAAGAGCTTGTAATATTTGTATTTTAGAATAGGGTAGGGAATTTTTTATTTTGGGGGGCTTTGTTATTTTATTAGGGGGCTTAGAGTAGGTGTAATTAGTTTAAAATTGTTGTAATATTTTTCTTATGTTTGTAAATATTTTATTATTTTCTGTAACTTAGTTCTTTTTTATTTTTTGTACTTTAGATAGTTTATTTAATTTTATTTATTTGTAGCAATTGTGTTTATTTAATTTATTGATAGTGTAGTGTTAGGTTAATTGTAGGTAATTGTAGGTAGTTTATTTAATTATTTTATTGATAGGGTAGTGTTAGGTTTAATTATATCTTAGGTTAGGATTTATTTTACAGGTAAATTTGTAATTATTTTAACTAGGTAACTATTAAATAGTTCTTAACTATTTAATAGCTATTGTACCTGGTTAAAATAATTACAAAGTTGCCTGTAAAATAAATATTAATCCTAAAATAGCTATAATATAATTATAATTTATATTGTAGCTATATTAGGATGTATTTTACAGGTAAGTATTTAGCTTTAAATAGGAATTATTTATTTAATAAGAGTTAATTTATTTCGTTAGATAAAAATTATATTTAACTTAGGGGGGTGTTAGTGTTAGGGTTAGACTTAGCTTTAGGGGTTAATACATTTATTAGAATAGCGGTGAGCTCCGGTCGGCAGATTAGGGGTTAATAATTGAAGGTAGGTGTCGGCGATGTTAGGGAGGGCAGATTAGGGGTTAATACTATTTATGATAGGGTTAGTGAGGCGGATTAGGGGTTAATAACTTTATTATAGTAGCGCTCAGGTCCGCTCGGCAGATTAGGGGTTAATAAGTGTAGGTAGGTGTCGGCGACGTTGTGGGGGGCAGATTAGGGGTTAATAAATATAACATAGGGGTCGGCGATGTTAGGGGTAGCAGATTAGGGGTACATAGGGATAACGTAGGTGGCGGCGATTTGCGGTCGGAAGATTAGGGGTTAATTATTTTAAGTAGCTTGCGGCGACGTTGTGGGGGGCAAGTTAGGGGTTAATAGATATAATACAGGGGTCGGCGGTGTTAGGGGCAGCAGATTAGGGGTACATAAGTATAACGTAGGTGGCGGTCGGCAGATTAGGGGTTAAAAATTTTAATCGAGTGGCGGCGATGTGGGGGGAGCTCGGTTTAGGGGTACATAGGTAGTTTATGGGTGTTAGTGTACTTTAGGGTACAGTAGTTAAGAGCTTTATAAACCGGCGTTAGCCAGAAAGCTCTTAACTCCTGCTATTTTCAGGCGGCTGGAATCTTGTCGTTAGAGCTCTAACGCTCACTGCAGAAACGACTCTAAATACCGGCGTTAGGAAGATCCCATTGAAAATATAGGCTACGCAAATGGCGTAGGGGGATCTGCGGTATGGAAAAGTCGCGGCTGTAAAGTGAGCGTTAGACCCTTTAATCACTGACTCCAAATACCAGCGGGCGCCCAAAACCAGCGTTAGGAGCCTCTAACGCTGGTTTTGACGGCTACCGCCGAACTCTAAATCTAGGCCTCGGTAATTTAAGGAACATACAATTTCACATGTGCATGTATATGGTTGGATATGCAGAGTTCTCTAGTTACAAATGCAAAGTGCCCTTGAATCACTATCTAATGTATATTTGATCATATTATGAATTTAGAAAAAAGTTCAGTCCCAATCTATTATGTTACACAATATATATTATACAATGTGGAAGTTTACTCCTATTTTGTTTAATTTGTATATATACTTGTGTAATAATCTGGTCCAAATGAACAGTCAGTCCGATAAGTCAGGGGTTAATGAGGAGGTCTTGATCCTCCCTGTAAATCAACCAATGCCTGAGTAGTACACCCTTTTTAAAGTACCTAAGATCCGTTGTATAGCAGGTTTATGATTACGGCCACAAGCTGAAATTAGTCAAGCCATTTGGTTTTTATTTTATTTGTTCTGTATTTTGGTGCTATGGATTTTATCCGTTATTTAATAAAGTTTGTGGATTTTTAACCTACTGAGGATCTCTGCACCTCCTTTTTGTTTTTTTTTGTATCTTTGGGGCTACAAGGAGTCTTCTTACTGGCAGATATTCCTCTTGTGTCCCCACACTCAAATACTGCTGCTGCCCAAGTCTGTGAAACAGCTGAGAAAAGCATTGCTCGAAGGAACGAGGAGGCCGGTTGGCCAATAGACACACGTCTTCCCACACACACCCCTGCTGACGTCACGCTTCAGACACGGAAACAAGCACTGGAGATGAAACGGCGGTTCATGTGAGTTGGTTGAATCCATTTGAATATCTCACACGCCACAGGCATTTACCTCCAAGGAACACTTGTAACAGGGGAAGAAAAGTAACGGACAGTTGTTCTCGGCAGAAGGGTGAGTTTTATGCTCCTTACTCCGCTATAAGTGGATGCCGGTTAATACAATATTATATTGGGGTCCCTGTGTGAGGCTTTTTCAACATTTCATGGCTCTTATTAGTTGATTATTCCTTTGGACTGAGTGGACACCTTTTTGAATTGTGGGCATGAGCTGTATTAATATCCGTTCTAGCAGATGATATGTATTGACTGGGAATTACCTTATGTGCTAATTTTCTGTATATGCATCTACTTAGCCAAATATCTGCAAATGTAATCAGGTGGAGCCCAATGAATGCAGGTCGTGAATATCCAAGAGATTAAACATTGGCTTCCCGCGATCATCATAGATAACCTCAGAATCAGAAGGGACAGGAAACATAGGGTGCTGGGATTACAGTTCAAGATAAGAAGGGAAATCCTGAAAATGATAATCATGACAATCAGTGTCAGAGTCAAAGTACACAGGAGAGGTCTGTTGCAAGTCACAGTTAGTAGACCCAGTGGGTTCTTTATCCCTAGTGACCTCAGCAACAGAAGTCTCAGCAACCCTGTGAGAAAACTCTGGATGAGAAGGTTTATGCCAATTAAGGGGTTCCTTGCCCTACCATCTTTTCACAGAGGAAGGCCGCAAAAATATTTTACTGCAAGAAGGCCCTTTGCCTGAAGGGCAGAAGTCCTCGGATGCAGAAACCCTTCTAAATTTGGACTCCTGAAATATAGTTTTAAAACTTTGAGCTGTCTCTGCAACAGCTGTAGAAACAGCTTTATGTATGGATTTATCAACCTTGTCATCCATACTTGAATCATCTCCTGCAATGTAATTGTCATGCTCTACTCTGTGCAGCCATCGCGTAACATCACGTTGCTAGGCAATGGGAAGTAGGTGCCTCACCAGCCGCTCCTGATGAGGTCAGGTGACCTATTTCTCGGGCCTGCGGATCCTCTGCGTCCATTTGTTGTCTCTTATCACACTGTGGCTACCTCCAGACCTGCTTGCTGATTTACCCCTTAACTGCCTGTGAGTACCTCTGCCTGACTAAACTACTTAACCTCTGCTTGCCTGAACTCCTTATCCTCTGCCTCCTCAATAAACCCCTTTATTTTCTGTGAGTACAAATATTGCCTGCTTGAACTGTCTATTTCAGTCCAACTTAGTTGCAGAATCCTGTCTGCCAGATCTGCTTGCTAGTTACCATCTTTTCCAGAACTGCCTGTGAATACCCGTCTGGCCTGCCTGACCTCTGCCTACTGGAGTTAACCTCTGTACCTCTGCATGTGCGTTTTTACTTTTGTCTGCTCAGCCTCATTCATCTGTGCCACAGTTGTCTTTGGAGGTCACGCCCTGGAATATATTCAGTGTTTTAGAGTGTGATATTTACTTCACTCTGGCCTTTGGGTCTACTTCGGGGCTGATTCCAAATGTGACAGTAACAATCAGTGACTCAGGGATATCAGCCATATTAAGCAAAATTCAGATCCGTTGTCTCCTGCAGAATAAACATCTGCGCACTTACGCAGTGAAAGGGCAACCAAAGATGGCTGCAGCCCTCAATACTTGACTAAAATGTCACTGCTGCACTCGATTTGTATTAGAAAAAAAGGTGCAAAAAAAGAAGCTACATTTTGAATATGTTTTCTTGAGTTCATAATGTTTATTTACATATATTGTCACATACTTTGGTGCAGTCAAAAGTTATCTGATACTCCATTAATTAAAAAATAAGATGTCCAGACAGTATTCCCCATTACATCATCAATACACCTGGCACACTTTGTGAAATAGATCACATTAACATTGTATTGGGCAGAATACTACATTATGCATCTAAAGTGCCACTATGGGCTAGATTGCAAGTGGAGCGTTATTTTGTGCTCCCGCTAGAGCGATAACTACGATAGAATTAGGATTTTTGCACTAGTCGGGTTGCGCTCGTATTACAAGTTGAGTGTACTCTTTTTACTCTAACGATAACCTGGTAAGCGCAAAAATCGGAACTTAGAATATCGTGTGCGTGATCACGTATTCCCCTTAGAAGTCAATGGAGAAAAAAGTGGGGGGAAAAAAACCTAACATCTCACTCTAGCACAAACATCAACCCGACATGAAAATATGAATATTTCTTATTCCATTGTTCTTTACATAACTGAATATGTTCTAAATATTTCTACATAGAGTATATCTGATGGTTTTTGGTACAATATATATTTATACCTATATATACCTATATATACATGATTATATACAGGTATAGATATATACAGATATTATATATAGGAATATCTATTTATAAATACTTAGAACATATTCTGCTATGTGCAGAACATTAGAATGTTAAATATTTACAGTAAATTCTTAGGGGCCTATTTATCAAGCCGTCAACTGTGCTGTATTCACCGGCACCCATAAGCTCGCCTAACATCGCCTAACATTGCGGCTGCGGACCTGAATACGCTCTCCATAGTTACCAGAAAAGCTGTCAAAAAGCCGTGCACCAAGTACGGGACGATGAGCAGCGGACTGTTGTTAACTAACAGTCAGCGATCTCGCTGCTCTTCGGCTTTTTCCCAGCTTTATTTGTATACTATCACTAAGCACCCACACTATACTAAACTGTTTAACCCCTATCCCGCTGCTGCCGGACCCCGCCACAACTAAATAAAGTTATTAATCCCTAAACCGCCGCTCCCGGAGCCCACCGCCACTCCAATAAAGTTATTAACCCCTATTCCTCCGCTCCCGGAGCCCACCGCCGGCAACTGGAGCGTGCGGTGATAATGTCAGCGCTGCACGCATCCAGAGCCGACACAGCCCTAGGCAACGAGCATGTAGTGACATTATAATTATTAACCACTAATCTGCCGCCCCCTACACCGCCGCCACCTACATAAAGTTATTAACCTCCAAAAAATATATATATATAAAATATTAACTTATCCCTATCTTATAATAAATTTAAACTTACCTTTAGATTTAAATTAAACTATATTAAACTAATAATTAACCTATTCTAACTATTATAATAAAATTACATTAAACTATATTAGCTTGTCAACTTATAAATGTATAGTTAGTCCAATAAAAAAGTATCATTGCTCAATGCAATACTCTTGTTATTTTGATATCTAAATCTCTGGACTAACACGGCTACTCCAATCAACGTAACTATATTAAACTAATAATTAATCTACCCTATTATAATAAAATTACATTAAACCATCTTATATAAATAATTAATCGAACCTAACTTTTATGCTAAAATTACATAAAACTACAAATTAAAATAACTATATTATATATTTAAACACCTAACCCTACTCAAATAATTTAAATCTACACTAAAAAATTACTAAGTTACCAAAAACTAACAACTAAGTTACAAAAAATAACAAACACTAAGTTACAAAAAATAAAAAAGAAATTATCAAAGCTTTAAACTAATTACACTAATTACACCTAATAGATTAGGACTTGGGCTGCAATAGAGCTAACTGCCCTTTTAAGGGCAATACCCATACAAATGCCCTTTTCAGGGCAATGGGGAGCTTAGTTTTTTTTGTTATAGGGTTTTATTTGGGGGGTTGGTTGTCTGGGTGGTGGGTTTTACTGCTGGGGGGGTATTTGAATTTTTTTTACAGGTAAAAGAGCTGATTACTTTGGGGCAATGCCTCGCAAAAGGCCCTTTTAAGGGCTATTTGTAGTCTATTGTAGGTTAAGGTTTTTTTTATTTGGGGGTGGGGGGGTGGGGCTTTTTTATTTTCATAGGGCCCTTAGATTAGGTGTAATTAGTTTAAAGCTTTGATAATTTCTTTTTTATTTTTTGTAACTTAGTGTTTATTTTTTTGTGTAACTTAGTGTTTGTTATTTTTTGTAACTTTGTAATTTTTTAGTGTAGATTTAAATAATTTGAGTAGGGTTAGGTGTTTAAATATATAATATAGTTAATTTAATTTGTAGTTTAATGTAATTTTAGTATAAAAGTTAGGGTAGGTTAATTATTAATTTAATATAGTTTAATGTAATTTTAGTATAACAGTTAGGGTAGATTAATTATTAGTTTAATATAGTTTAATGTAATTTTAGTATAATAGGGTAGATTAAATTAATTAGTTTAATATAATTTTAGTATAACAGTTAGGGTAGATTAATTAATAGTTTAATATAGTTTAATTTAATATTTAATGTAAGGTTAGCGGGTTGTTAGTTTTAGGGGTTAATAGTTTAATTTAGTTTATGGCGATGTGGGGGGCTGACGGTTTAGGGGTTAATAGGTTTAGTAAGTGCTAGTGATGTGGGAGGCCAGGGGTTAATAACTTTATTTAGTTGCGGTGGGCTCCGGGAGCAGCGGGATAGGGGTTAATAACTTTTATTTAGGTGTCGGCGGTGTCTGCGCGGCAGATTAGGGGTTAATAAGTATAATGTAGTTAGCGGCTGTGTAGGGGTGGCAGATTAGGGGTTAATAAGTATAATGTAGGTGGCGGCGGTGTAGGGGGCTGCAGATTAGTGGTGTTTAGACTCGGGGTACATGTTAGGGTGTTAGGTGTAAACATAACTTTTATTCTCCCATAGGAATCAATGGGATATCGGGCAGCAGTGAACATAAGCTGTCGCTGCTTTCAGACTCCCATTGATTCCTATGGCATCCGCCGTCTCCAGGGCGGCGGATTGAAAACCAGGTACGCTAGGCCTGAATAGTGGCGAGCGTACCTGGTAGTTATTTGATAACTAGCAAAAGTAGTCAGATAGTGCCGAATTTACATTCGGAACATCTGTAGTGACGTAACCATCTATCTGTGTCAGACTGAGACCGGCGGATCATATGTTACGTCACAAAATTCTACTTTTGCCGGTCTGTAGGGTTTGATAAATATGGAGAATCAAGCTCTCCACAATTACGCTGCGGAATTCCAGCGTATTTGTGGTTGATGGGTTGATAAATAGGCCCCATAGTCAAAACTTTTATCAAAAATTATTATTGCATAAATATGTTTTTACATGATTTCATCTATTTAATGGCAAAGTGCTCCAAAGCACTTAAATAAATATATATATATATATATATATATATATATATATCTGTATATGTATTCATATATATTTATGTGTTTATATGTGTATATATGTCTGTAAATACATATATACACATATAAATACATAAATACATATGTACACATATAAAGACATATATATATATATATAAAAATATATATATATATATATATATATATATATATATATAATAAACAAAGAAAATTTCCTTATAAGTTGCTCCCAGACCAAAATTGTCCACTATTTAAGGCACAACACAGACACATGAGTCAAAGTAAAGGGAATTGATCATACCTTTATTGTGGCATGTCGGACAAACACTCGGCAAATGCTAGCGGTGTGACTACCAGGAGACACAGGTGTGTGGAGTGTGACGTCATCTGACGCGTTTCACGCCCTTCTGGCGCTTTGTCAAAGATATGGAGGTGTGTGTGATTAGCATACTTTTAAATGGTTATCTAAAAAACTCCTCCCTTGATGTGATGTCATAGTAGCAAACTGTGTTTTCAAAATTGTTGATACATATATGTGATAAAGTGTGTTGAAAAGTGTTAATGAGTGTATATTTTTATTGGTGCACATTGCGTGTATTAGATTAAAGTGAGTTAGTGTTTAAAAGTTTGTTTTAAAAGCAATAACTTATGGTGCTATGCGGCTCTTAAATGTTTATAGCCTATAACAAAGAACTAAAGAATTCCGTTAGCTACATTATAATGTATTCATTCTACTGGAATTTCACTGCAATAATACTTTTTGGTTACTATTGTAATACATTAATATGTGCGGTTGTTCTTTCATTTCTAGAAATTCTGTTACTTTTTCTATATAGGCTTTCAGACCATTTCGATTCTTCGTTTGTCTGAAATCTTGTCAGTCTTATGATTAACCCCTTCATCACTGATATATATATAGGCAAAAATTGGTGTATGTGCACTCTCACCAACGTTCAACAACTACCAGGGTGCTGTGCGGTGAATTGTAGAGAAACAAAAAGAAGCACTCACTGAATCTTCATCAAAAAGTGACAAAAACTTTTAATGCAGTTTGTGACGTTTCGGGACAGCAACAGTCCCTTCCTCTGACAAATTAACACTGAACAAAAGCAGCCTTAAATAGGCTCCCAAACACACTCCCCTCAAGATCAGCCAATCCAGGCTGAATAATTGAACACACCCATATAGTGAATCACTGCTTGATAAAGTTGTTTTCTGGGGGAAATACAACAGCAATTTAAAATATGGGGAGGCGAAAAGTGAGTTTAAAATCCTCCACTAAATCCAAAATGTAGAGAAAATAACTCATTGTGTAAACAATTTACAAATCTAGACAAGTCAGAAGACTTGCTTTTACTGCCTCCCCATATTTTAAATTGCTGTTGTATTTCCCCCAGAAAACAACTTTATCAAGCAGTGATTCAACCTACTCCCAGCTGATGAGTGGCAATAACCACGAAACAGCTGTCCTGGGATTCGTCTGAATCACTGTACTACCCCTAGCTAAGCTTAGAAGCTGTGTAATGAGGCGATGCTATGGCGTAAAGGGAAGTCTGCCTTAAAAAGCAGGCTAGAAGTAAAAAAGTGAGTCATTGTGAACCTCATTTGCATATCTCACCCAGAATCCTTTGCTGAATTAGAAACAGTGTAATCATAGAGTTTCTGGGGTAAAAGCAAGTCTTCTGACTTGTCTAGATTTGTAAATGGTTTACACAATGAGTTATTTTCTCTACATTTTGGATTTTGTGGAGGATTTTAAACTCACTTTTCGCCTCCCCATATTTTAAATTGCTGTTGTATATATATATATATATATATATATATATACACATACATATACATCTTTAGACATGTATATGTATGTATCTCTATGTTATCTCTATGCCTGTTATCTATAGATAACATTGTGCTCTCTTCCGTTAAGTTGTGGCTGACACTGCACTAATTGGCTAAAATGCAAATCCATAGATAATAAATAAATAGCCATGTGATCACTGGGCTGTCAGAAGAGGCTTAGATACAAGGTAATCACAGAGGTTAAAACTATATTAATATAACTATGTTGGCTGTGCAAGACTGGGGAATGGGTAATAAAGGGATTATCTTTCTTTTGAAACAATAAACATTTTGGAGTTGACTGTCCCTTTAAACATAAGATACTATATACCACCTCAACCAAACATCTTTATGTTTGCTATGATATATTCTTATTATTTCTTGTATTATTTCTACACACAGTTTTATATTTTTTTAGTAAAGTAATTTCCAGGCTCTCATGGTAATTCTGTTATAAGATTTTATCTCTGATTCCTGTGTGATATATTTTTCATGTATGTCCTCACTAAAGATAAAAAATTAAAAAAATTCATATTCAGAAAACCAGATCTAAATCAAAATCATGAATTATGTTGCAAAACACTAACACAGAGTAAATCTAGAAACATGTGATAGTTACTGTACGCTGGAAGTCATTAAAACGTTTTGTATATTTAATTAGTCATCCCTGATGAAGTGCCAAATAGGCAAGAAACGCGTTGGGTGAACAGCTGATGTTAAGCTGAGATGGTGATGTCAATTTTTTACTGCACGTTTAAATATATTTGAGCTCAGACTGTCTCTGTCATTACTGAAATGTTTATCTTATCCTATTTAATTAGTTATTGCAGTTCTCAAGAATTGTGACAACCTTTGACCCTCTATGCTACAATAAAATAAATAATGCCAATTATCATGTACACAGAGTCTCCAGTCTTTTCTATGAGTAATACAAATATCTGAAAATATTGCATTTGTCTGTAGTATGTCCTTACTGCAAAATATAAATATTTTTTATGTAAATGTAAATATTAATGTAATCATAACATACTCTAATGCAGTTTAAAGCATTTTATTGTTGCATAAGTGCTTGTCCATAACTATGTATTCAACTCCTGCAAGTGTGTTAAACACATAGTTAAAGTTCAGTAAGTAGATTAAATATAACACTGTTCCTGAATAGGAAACATCGGATGAGCCAATGAGGAGCACAATACTTAAATAGTCAACAATCTTCAGCCATACCCCTGCTCAGGACCAACTAGGCAGTATCTCAACAGTAAAAAATTAAAAGGTTACTAAAGAATATTCTTATCACAGAAATAAGATAAGCAGAGAGCTTTTCATCATAGACAATCCTAGACTAGAGGAAACAGAATATGATAATAACATTATTTCCATCAAATTTGGTTTCCCAGGATTTTCCAGGATTTCTATCTACTTTTCCTGACCGCTCAACACTTGTGCCTTCCCCATTAGACCATCCTAACTGTTTCTTCACTCTCCGGGCTCTTTCTAGCCAAGGGAAACAGAATATGACAGTAACATTATTGCCATCAAATTTGTTTTCTCCAGACTTATGAGGGTAAAACTGACTTACATTTGCTTCTCCTGACTGCTCCACATTCGTGCCATATAATATGACAGTTATATAAGTGCCATCAAATTTGGTTTCCCCTTCCTTTTTGAGGGTTAAACTGACTTTTACCCACTTTTCCTGACCGCTCCACACTTGTGCCTTCCCCACTAGACCTTTATCGCTGTTTCTTCACTCTCTATGCTATTTCTGGCCAGGGGAAACATTTGCCATCAAATTAGGTTTCTCTAGATTTTCAAGGGTTAAACTAACTTATATCTACCTTTCCTAACTGCTCAACACATGTGTGTCTTTCCCACTAGACCACCCTCGCTGTTTCTTCACTCTTAGTGCTCAGGGCCATCTTTAATATTCACTGGACCCTGGGCAAAAAAATTCTTGCCCTCCCCCCACCCCATGCAATTTCGCTCTCCACCCCAACATCCCAAAAAACAACTAAATCAATTTATTTTATAATTTTTAAAAAATTATTAGCCCAGCAGTGGATCATCCACTGCTGGGCTAATCATTTTAAAAAAATGAAATAAATTGCAATATTTGAAACTGGACCTAAGCAGTACTAATAAGTAAATAAATATATAAATTCCTCTACTGTGGATTCATTTAATATTATTTTGAATGTGATTCTGGTGTGAGGTTAGCTGGTTAAAGAGATTTAGGGCAGCCAACAGGAGCAAAGCAAGGTGAAGACTGAGGAGGAAGCATGGAGGTGCAGACAAATATAAGTTTACTGACTGGAACAGCAGAGCTACTATGGGAAACTGTAAAATCTGCGACAGAGAAAACAAAAACTATAAAAATAAACCTTACATTAATGTGTGAAGTATCAGCATGCCACTATACATCAGCCACAGCAGCACATGTCACTTATTTGCTAGGAACAAGTTCCCTCTCACCTTGCACTAGACAATGCTGCATTGGGAGGGGCGTGTGTGCACTAACTTATTCTTCCCACTGACACCTTTCTACAAAGCACTGTTCCCCTAACAAACTTTAGTTAGTTGATCTTAGGGCCACAGCAGAAAGAGCAGGGCTAAGGGGACCAGCAGACTATATGCTGTCTGCCCAAGGCTGCATGGATACAGTGTGAGATGAGTCACACAGCCTCAAGACTGAAGAGAGCAGTGTATGCTGCTGCACAGATGCTCAAATCCTCACATGCCTGCCACTCCAGCTATCTGCTGCATGCCCTACCCAGAAACAATCCTCACCACCAGAGCAGTTACCTGGTAACAGTGGTAACCCCAGTAGGACCTTTTCTGATGCAGTGGGAATGGCTGGATGCTGAGTTAGGGCTTTGCATTCAGTGCTGCACAGTGCACATCTAAAGCACATGGCAATAGCTTGGCATGTCACATGACACCGGCACGGTCTGGCACAGTTTTAAAAAAATATATATATAAGCAGAGTACTTTTGACTGTGACAGTATTAGGACTGAATGTGTGTGTTCCCCATGTCACATCAACAGTCTGGTATGAACCATAAAAAAAAAAAAAAAAAAAAAATTATTTTTTTTTAGGACTCTTGGGCCCCTCAACAGAGACTGGGCCCTGGGCAGCTGCCCCTTTTGCCCTGTGTTAAAGACGGCCCTGTCAGTGCTTGATAAATCCTGACTGCAGGTTCTCTTGTGAGAACCTGCAGTCGAAGGGAGGAGAAGGGCTTGATAAATCGAGCCCAATATGACAGTAGCAATATTGCTAGCAAATTTTTTCTTTCATGATTTTGAAAGAGCATGCAATTTTTTTTTTTTTTATACTTCTTTTTATTATTGATTTTTAACATATTACAATTAGACACTTTTTTTCCCAACATATAGCACATAGTTTAAACATAAACATTGTTAACTCCACAATCATCAATGTTATTAAATCCAACTAAGATTGTAATTCTTAAATTGATAAAAGAAAATATTAACCTATGAAGGTTGCTTCCTAACAAAATGAAAAATGTATTACTTTGAATAAATCGGAAAACAGTCCAACCCCATTCTTGCTATCTTATTAATATCCCCTGCATTAGTGGATACCAGTTTAACAAGGAGTGGTCTAATCATGCTCTTAACATATTCTTACTTAAGGTTGCCTAACTTAAGATAATTATGCTTTTGTGTTATAATTTTGTACTGATGAATCCGTTTTTCTCCACCAACCTACCTCCTAATTTTACCCGCCTCAACCTCGTATAAGCCCCAGGCTATCCGCTTATCTCAGATAAATCAAAACAGCAACAACATCAACTTCCTACAGAGGAAAAAAAAAAAAAAAGTAAAAAGGAAAGGAACGGGGGAGGGAGGAAAAAAAGAAGGGGGGGGGGGAAGAGAGGAAGCAATGTCCGTCTCTCTTCTTCACATCAGTTACCATATTTCCAGAAGTACTAATTCGGAATTTTGGAAGGGGAGTATTATCTGATCAATTTCTGACACTGTGAGTGATTTGATAAATGCTGCCCATTTATTGAAAAATAACTTAATGTCAGATTCCTTATCAATGTTAGTGTCTCGCTGTTCTAAAATACACTGCTTTTTAAGAAAGTTTTTAATCTCTAATACCGTTGGTAGGTTTCTTGACTTCCATTTCTTAAAAATTAAGTATCTAACCGCTAAGATAACTGTCCTGAGACAATTAATTTTTCATTAAGCTGATGTTCTTCCTGGTTGTTTAAAACAAAAATATAATCTGTGTCAGTGAGAGCTCCAGAGGGGAGATCTTAAGTGACGTCTTCATCCAGAATTCTATTTTATACCAGAACTGCCTAATCAATGGGCAATTCCATAACATGTGCCTCAGATCTTCAGCCATTAAAGAGCATTTGGGACACATCAAAATTTGGATTCCTAAGCTTATACCCTTTCTCAGGGGTATAATAATATTTGTGTAAAAGTTTTAGATGCGCCTCCCTCCATGTGGCTGAAATCGTGGCCTGAGATACCTTATGAATAGAGGTTTTTATAAATTGGCTATCAATAAAGTCTTGTGACAGGATTGAATTCCAATCATGAGCAAATTTTCCAAGAAGATGTTTCCCTTTGCCTTCTCCAAGCAGATGGTAGCATGGAGAAATGGACATCAGCCCATTCCTTACTAAAGTGAGCCAGCCCTCTAGGCTACCTAAGTCCCATCACCACTTAACTGTCCGCATTAGATCTGAGGCATAATGCCTTGTCTGCAGATACGCAAAAAACTTCTTGTTCAGGAGGTTAAAATTGTTTTTGAGTTCGTCAAATGCTTTAATACATTTTTTTTCTTGATCCACAAAATATATAACCCTGTCGAGTCCTGATGTATGCCATTTTTTGATAACCAGTGAGTCTAAGCCTGCCTGAAATTTTGGGTTACCCATTAACCCCTTAATGACCACAGCACTTTTCCATTTTCTGTCCGTTTGGGACCAAGGCTATTTTTACATTTTTGCAGTGTTTGTGTTTAGCTGTAATTTTCCTCTTACTTATTTACTGTACCCACACATATTATATATCGTTTTTCTCGCCATTAAATGGACTTTCTAAAGATACCATTATTTTCATAATATCTTATAATTTACTATAAAAAAATTATAAAATATGAGGAAAAAAATGGAAAAAACACACTTTTTCTAACATTGATCCCCAAAATCTGTTACACATCTACAACCACCAAAAAACTCCCATGCTAAATAGTTTCTAAATTTTGTCCAGAGTTTAGAAATACCCAATTTTTACATGTTCTTTGCTTTTTTTTGCAAGTTATAGGGCAATAAATACATGTAACACTTTGCTATTTCCAAACCACTTTTTTTCAAAATTAGCGCTAGTTACATTGGGACACTGATATCTTTCAGGAATCCCTGAATATCCCCTGACATGTATATATATTTTTTTAGAAGACATCCCAAAGTATTGATCTAGGCCCATTTTGGTATATTTCATGCCACCATTTCACCGCCAAATGCCATCAAATAAAAAAAATCGTTCACTTTTTCACAAATTTTTTCACAAACTTTAGGTTTCTCACTGAAATTATTTACAAACAACTTGTGCAATTATGGCATAAATGGTTGTAAATGCTTCTCTGGGATCCCCTTTGTTCAGAAATAGCAGACATATATGGCTTTGGCGTTGCTTTTTGGTAATTAGAAGGCCGCTAAATGCTGCTGCGCATCACACGTGTATTATGGCTAGCAGTGAAGGGGTTAATTAGGTAGCTTATAAGGAGCTTGCAGGGTTAATTTTAGCTTTAGTGTAGAGATCAGCCTCCCACCTGACACATCACACCTCCTGATCCCTCCCAAACAGCTGTCTTCCCTCCCCCACCCCACAATTGTCCCCGCCATCTTAAATACTGGCAGAAAGTCTGCCAGTACTAAAATAAAAGTTTTTTTTTTGTTTAAAAAAATAAAATAATTCTGCTGTGTAGGACCCCCCCCCTTAGCCCCAACCTCCCTGATCCCCCCCAAACAGCTCTCTACCCCCCTCCTCTGCCTTATTGTGCACCATATTGGGTACTGGCAGCTGTCTGCCAGTACCCAGTTTGAAATCAAAAGTTTATTTTAAGATTTTCTGTAGTGTAGCTTACCCCCCTTAACACCCAACCCCCCACCCTCTCCCAGATCATTAATATTTTTTATTCCCACCCTCTCTCCCACTGAGTCCCACCTTGTGCCTCTTCCACTTCAATTCTAACTTTTGGGCAGTTTCACACGTGCACGCTCCCATGCGCGCTCCCGTGCACGCGCGCACGCTCCCGTGCACACGTGCGCACGCTCCCGTGCATGTGCACGTGCACGCGCACGCGCGATACCGCCCCCCTCCTCTACTGATGGCCTCCCTGGACACGCTCCCACCCACCAACGATCATAGCCGATGCAGAGAGGGCCACAGAGTGGCTCTCTCTGCATCGGACTGCTTAAAAAAGTTATTGCAGGATGCCTCTATATCGAGGCATCACTGCAATAACATGAAAGCAGCTGGAAGTGATCAGGATCGCTTCCACTGCTTTCAAAGACCAACGACGTGCAGGGTACGTCCTTGGTCGTTAAGGACATTTTTTTGGAGGACGTACCCTGCACGTCGTTGGTCATTAAGGGGTTAAAGGTAAATATTGCGATACCTGACAATTTACTTCAAGAAGCTTTCCTATCTTCCACCAGGCCTTCAATGGATTGAGGAACATTTTAAGTGCTCTAATATTGGTTGGCCATCCTTTTGGTTCACAATGTATCAGGGCTTTTGGTAAGTATGGATAACAAATCCCCTCTTCAAGTTCATTATTCAGCAGATAGTCCTTGGAAAAGATCCAATCCGCTACTATTCGTGCTAAAAAAGCAAGATTGTACAACCTTATATCTGGTAAGGCGAAGCCTCCATAGGTTTTTGAAGAAGACAATTTATTCAGTGAGATCCTAGGTCTAGTTTTTTGCCAGATTAATCTTCTAAGCATGCTATTTATTGCCCAAACATCTCTCTCTAAAAGCATTATTGCTGTATTCTGTAAGACATAGAGCAGTTTAGGAAAGAGGACCATCTTAAATAATGCTATTCGTCCAGAGATAGAAAGTGGCAGACCTTCCCAGCCTCTGAGCTTTTCTCTAAAAGTTGATAGAACTGGAAGTATATTAAGATTGTACAAGTCTTTTGGATTACTCGGGATATTAATACCAAGATACTTAAATTAATTAAATTAATCTTTAACCAAGCGAAAAGGAATATTCCTAAGAGAGCTGTTATTTTTCCTAAGCCAGAGTAATTCTGATTTTGTGGTATTTATTTTATAGCCCGAAAATGAGCCAAATTGACTAATAATTTGTAGTAATTTAGGTAAGTTAGTTTTGCTATCTGATAGATAGATAAGTATATCGTCCGCATTTGTCACCTCCTCTCCGTCAATGTACATAAGGTTATATAGTCCACAAAGGTATGGCGATATCTCTGAAGATAGAATTTTATAAAATTCGTTGGGTAACCCATCCGGGCCAGAAGCTTTATTCAAGGCTAGATCAGAGATGGTTTTCTTAATTTCTTCTTCTGTAATTGGAGCATTAAGGCTCTCGGCTATATCCTCAGATATCTTGGGAAAAGATATTTTGCTCCAAAAATCCTCCACTTGAGCTAGATCTGAGGTTCTAGAGGAGTATAGCTCTTGATAGTATTTTACCATCTCCTCCGCTATTTCCTCGTGTTTAAGAATTTTTTCCCCCCCTGAGACTAACTTCTCGATTATCGGAGACTTTTTTTCACTTTTCACCAATTTGGCTAACAATTTCCCAGATTTGTTTCCAAATCTGTAAAGTTTAGATTGTAATTTTAGTTCTCTCTGGGTTTCTCTAAATAATATAAAAGCATCTTTATTGCTCTTAGCTTCTCTGTATTTAAGAGCATGCAATTTTAAACAACTTTCCAATTTACTTATTTCATCTAATTTGCTTCATTCTCTTAATATCCTTTATTAAACAGCATAGCTAGATAGCCTCAGTAGCTGCTGCTTGGTGGCTGCACATAGATGCCTCATGTGATTGACTCACCCATGTGCATTGTTATTTCTTCAACAAATGATATCTAAAGAATGAAGCACAAGTAAATTTGAATCTTGTTTAAAATTGTATTCTCTACCAGAATCAGGAAAGAAAAATTGTTTGTTTCATGTCTCTTTAACTTGATTTCTACATGCAGGATTCAACTGCACTACCACAGGCAATCTCCCACTATTCCATCAAATATAATAGTAATGCTTTGTGTAAATGTAATTAATAACTTATGGCAGTAATAATGAGAGTGGTGCTGTGTAACAAATCTCACAAATACTTATAAGGGCATTACATTTTCAAAAAAGGATAAACTTGTAGCACTGCCCTGACGTTTCTAGGCAGGAACAAATAGTGGCTAAAACTTTTTTTTTTTTTTAAATTAAATTGTATAAAAACATGGGTGACATATATATATATATATCTTCCAACTTTTTTGATGATATAGGTATGAAAAAGGCCCGTATATGGGCTGACACGCGTAGCATTTTTTTCCTGTAATTTGTTTACTTTTTTGGAGCCTGCATTTGCAGTGTACCCCAAACTAACCAGTTATCTGACAGTCATACCTAGGGTATTGCTACTAGCAAACACATATTTTTGTATGCTTGTCTATGTTTTTGCAGGTTCCAGTGTGTGTTCTTTAACTACGATTAGTTTGTGTGTTGGTATCCGATTTAAACATAAGAAATAAAAGTTTACGTTTTAAACCTTATCCCAAAGGGAGCTGTTAGTGCACCGGCTATTTTTTGCTGAATAATAAAATAAAAGTGAAATAGATCTGGGATGGCTGTTAATAATATTTAAATGGAAATGAAACTTAATATTTTTCTTTTATGGTTCGTATAGAACTTATATTTTTAAACAAGTTTCCAATCTACTTCTATTATAAATTTCGTTTCATTCTCTTGGTATCCTTTATTGAAGGAGCAGCAATGCACTACTGGGAGCTAGCTGAAAACATCTGTAAGCCAATGCTAATAGACATACATGTGCAACCACCAATCATCATCAGTTCCTGACCTCACCTAGGTATCAATTTCAGCAAAGGATACCAATAAAACTAAGCACATTAGAAAATAGAAGTAAATTGGAAAGTTGTGTAAAATTGTAGGTTATATCTGAATCATAAAAGAAACAAAATTGCGTTTTATGTCACTTTAAGTAAACAAATACATTTAAATAACAAATAAATTGGCTACTTCATCCTTTATATTAAATAATCATCTAAGGTAATGCAACATCCATTATCATTGACAATGCTGCAAAGGATCTTACATAGCCAATGTTGTATTAGAATGAAAATATGGGGTCCCATTTATCAAATGGGGCCGTATACCCCTGTTTCAGGCTCGCCGGAAACAGGAGTTAAAGGGCTATGATACCCAAATGTTGAAACACTTGAAAGTGATGCAGCATAGCTGTAAAAAGCTGACTAGAAAATATCACCTGAACATCTCTATGTAAAAAAGTTTCTCAGTTTCTCCATTGCAAAGGACTTCTAAGCAGCAAATCAGTATATCTGTCCCGGGACAGCTAAGGGAGTGAGCTTTGTGAACACTCATCTTATTTCCCTATTCAGTTTAAGGAAGCTTACTATGAAATCTCATGAGAGTTAAGTGAAATCTCATGAGATCACAGTAAAAGAGTTCATGACCTCAGCACTGTTGATGCTGATTGGCTGCAGTTCATTTTTTTTTTTACCTGCAGCTGGGCAGCAGCTGAGTATAACTTTTTACACAGAACTTACTCTGCTGAGCTGAGGAAATTGTGAGGTAAAATATCTTTGTTTTTTACATAGAGATGCTCAAGTGATATTTTCCTGTCAGCTTTTTACAGTTATACTGCATCAGTTTCAACTGATTTAGCATATGAGTATTATGTCCCTTTAAGAGGCGGCGTACAGCAATCAGCCCAATCACATACGATCGGGTTGATTGACACCCCCTGATAGTGGCCGATTGACCGCAAATCTGCAGGGGGTGGTATTGCACAAGCAGTTCACCAGAACTGCTTGTGCAATGATAAATGCAGACAGCATATGCTGTCGGCATTTATCGATGTGTGGCGGACATTATCGCTACTGCGGGTCATGTCCGTCCACACAATGGTAAATCCACCCCGTAGTGTTTAGCATCTTCTGCTAAACATATAATCAAAACACTGTTGTGAAAATAAACACATAATACTATGATTTAATTAAACCTTAGTATTTAAAATCCCTATTACAAACATTGGCACTTTAAGTCATTAAACTTTACAATTACGCTTCTTTTTAAAAATACTTACCTTTTGTTACTGTAAACTTACCGCCGACCCTCCACCAGCATCTTCTTCAGTATTTAGCATATCAATGACAATCCGGCTTCCTCCAATCGTTGTGTGCCTCACAAGCTGGACGCCAAAGGGGGCAGGAGGATTTGAGGATTGGAGGCAGCCAGATTCATTGTCGGTCTGCTCAATACTGAAGGAGATGCAGGCGGAGGATCGTCAGTGTGTTTACAGTAACAAAAAGGTAAATATTGTAAAGCTTAATGACCTAAAGTGCTCATTGTTTTTATGAGTATTTTAATATACTGAGTTTTAAATCATTCAACTTTACAATCACTTTAAGCAGAGAAGTGTAACAATATCAGTTTCATGCTTCTATTGAAATATATTATGTAATAGTATACTTATAATGATTGGTGTTTTAACCATCAATGCTGTGAATATAGGGCTAGATTACAAGAGGAGCGCAAAAATCTCTTCCGTGCAATCATAGTAGTGCTCTACTTTGCAATACCAGCGCATGATAATTCTCTTCTCAATAAAGAGAATTGAGAATTGTCTAGTTTGAGCGATCAGGAAAAGTGGATAGATTCCTGAAGAATTCTGGGAAACCTAATTTGATTGCAATAATGTTATTATCATATTCTGATTCCCCTAGTCTATAGGATTATCTAGTGGAGAAGGCTCTCTGCTTGTATCGATAATTTCTGTGATAATTTGCAACCTCATACTTATCACTAACTTGGTAAGGATGCTCAAAAGGCAGAAGTCCCTAAGAGTTGGCTCTTCAATGGTCAATAAGAAGGAGAGAGTATCCATTTCCGAAGAAATCAACCACCTCATTCTGGGCTAGATTATGAGGGGAGCTCTATTTATCGCTCCTACTCGCGTGTTAATTCCGCTAGAAGTAACCTTTTTCTATGCTTTGGGTTTGCGCAAGTATTACAAGTTGAAAGTAAAAAGTTTTCACTCACGCGCTAACCCAACATGAACAAAAAGCCAGAGTTTGAATATCGTGACCATGTTAACGGATTCCCCCATAGACTTCAATGGAGCAAAAAAGTGGGGAAAAAACACTGCACCCAAATCGCGCAAACCCCACATAAAACATTAATATTTCAATTTTTTTTGTATACATAAATATTTATGTGTTTATATTATTATTATTATTAGGTATTTGTAGAGCGCCAACAGATTCTGCCTCGCTATAAACATAGGCAATATACAAGGTAACATTTATAGGGGGTCAAATAGGTAGAGGACCCTGCCGAGAGTTGCACTGTTGTAATTGGCTCTTATACGGGTGATCTACAAACAGCTGGGATCATAGGCTTACATGCTAAGGGGTTCAATGTGATAGCAGTGGAGTTAGGAAAGGTTAGTGTAGGTTGTATGCATCCCTGAATAGTACAGTCTTTAGGGAGCACTTGAAGCTTTCAAAACTAGATGAGAGTCTTGTGGAGCGAGGCAGAGAGTTCCACAAAATTGGAGCCAGTCTGCAGAAGTCTTGTAAACGGAAATGTGAGGAGGTAACAAGAGAGGAGGAGAGTAGGAGATTGTGGGCAGAGTGAAGGGGTCGGGAGGGAGAGTATCTGGAGACAAGGTCTGAGATGTAGGAGGGGAGCAGTGCAGTTGAGGGTTTTGTATGTCAGAGTGAGAATTTTGTGTTTTAGCCTGGAGGCAAGAGGAAGCCAGTGAAGGGATTGGCAGAGAGGTGCAGCAGATAAAGAGTGATGTGTAAGGAAGATGAGCCTGGCAGAGGCATTCATTATGGATTGTAAAGGAGCTATGCGGCAGCTAGGGAGACCAGAGAGGATGGAGTTGCAGTAATTGAGGTGGGAAAGGATGAGAGATTAGAATCTTAGTTGAGTCTTGTGAAAGGAAATGTCTAATTTTAGAAATGTTTTTAAAGTGGAAGTGGCAGGCTTCAGCCAACGACTGAATGTGAGGAGTGAAAGAAAGATCTGAGTAAAGTGTGACCCCAAGACATCGAGCATGTGGGGTAGGGGTAATGATGGAATTATCAATAGTTATAGAGAAGTTGGGGAGGGAGATTTTTTAAGTGGGGGGGGGGGGGAATAAGGAGCTCAGTTTTGGAGAGATTTAGCTTAAGATAGTGAGAGGACATCCAAGATGAGATATGAGAAATACAGTTAGTGACACGTGTTTTCAAGGAAGAAGATAGGTCTGGTGCAGAGAGGTAGATTTGGGTGCCATTGGCATACAAAGGGTATTGAAACCCATGGGACTTTATTAAGGAACCTAAAGATGATGTGTAGATTGAGAAGAGAAGGGGACCAAGGACAGAGCCTTGCGGTTCCCCAACAGAAAGTGGTAACGGGGCAGAGGATGCCCCAGAGAAGGCTACACTAAAGGTATGGTTAGACAGATAAGAAGAGTACAACAAGAGAGCTATGTCGGAAATGCTGAAGGATTGGAGGGTTTGGAGCAAAAGAGGGTGGTTGACAGTATCAAAGGCTGCAGACAGATCAAGGAGGATAAGCAGAGAGAAGTGGCCTTTGGATTTTGCTGTAAGTAGGTCGTTGGTAACCTTAACAATTGCTTTATCTGTAGAGTTGTTGGGGGCGAAATCCAGATTGCAGTGGGTCAAGAAGGGAGTTTAGTGTAAGGAAATGGGATAGACGTACATATACTAGCTTTTCAAGAAGCTTCAAAGCAAGAGGGAGTAGGGAAAAAGGGTGGTAGTTGGATGGGGAGGTTGGGTCGAGAGAAGGTTTTTTGAGGATAGGTGTGACCAGTGCGTATTTAAGAAATGAGGGAAATATACCAGTGCTGAGGGAGAGGTTGAAGATGTGTGTGAGTATAGGGGTAAGCATAGAAGAGAGGGAGGGGAGTAGCTGTGAGTAGATGGGGTTGAGGGGAGAGGTAGTGAGGATAGTATAAGGGCAGAAACTTCATCCTCTGTAACAGGGGCAAAAGAGATAAATTTATGGCTATGTGGGTTTTTGATGATAGTTGGGTTTTGAGGGGGTTTGAGACAGTAGCATGTTGAGAGCTGATTTCATTTCTGATGGAGTTTATTTTGTTATTGAAGTAGCTGGCAAAATCTTGAGCTGAGAGAGAAGTTGTAGTAGAAGGTGGGGGTAGGCGGAGAAGAGTATTGAACGTGGAGAACAGATGTTTTGGCTTTGAAGAAAGAGTAGAGATAAGAGTGACAAAGTAATGCTGCTTATATAGATTAAGGGCAGAATAGTAAGAGTTCAAGATGACCTTGTAGTGAAGAAAGTCAGCTGAACTCCAAGATTTTCTCCAGTGTTGCTCAGCAGTACAGGAACATCTGCGTAGGTAATGTGTCAGAGTAGTATGCCAGGGCTGAAGATGAATGTATGATTTCCGAGCTATGGTAGGTGGGGCCAAATTGTCAAGGACCGATGTAAGGGTGGAATTATAGTGGCAGTTAGATTAATCAGGGCAGGAAAAGGAGGGGATGGAAGAGAGGAGAGGTTCGAGAGAGCTAGCGAGCTGTTTCTGATCTAATGACTTCATGCTTCTGTGAAGTTTGGTGTGAGGGGTAGAAGGAGGGAGAGTTGTAGGGAGGAATGTGATGTTACAAGTGAGGAGATGATGGTCCGAAAGAGGAAAAGGGGAGTTTGTGAAGTTTGAGATAGCTGAAAATCAGATCAAGGGAGTGATCTTCTCTGTGAGTTGGAGAGTCAGTCCATTGAGACAGGCCGAAAGAGGAAGTGAGTTGCAGAAGTTGTTTTGCAGAGGAGGCAGTAGGGTTGTCAACAGGAAGGTTGAAGTCGCCAAGAATGAGGGCAGGGGTGCCTGAGGAAAGGAAATAAGGTAGCCAGGCAGCAAAGTGATCTAGAAATTGAGTTGATGAGCCAGGGGGGTGGTATATGACTGCAACGCGTATAGAGAGGGGAGAGAATAAGCAAATTGTGTGTGATTCAAATGAAGAAAATGTGAGGGAAGAGAAGTGCAGTATTTGTTGTAAGGCGCAACAAGAGGAAAGTAAAATACCAACACCACCTCCTTGTCTATTATCAGACCTAGGAGTGTGGCTGAAGTGAAGACCCCCATGTGACAGTGCAGCGGCGGAAGCTGTGTCTTGGGGAGAGAGACAGGTTTCTGTGAGAGCCAGAAGATTGAGAGAGTGGGAGATAAAGAGGTCATGGATAAAAGTGAGCTTGCTGCAAACAGAGCGAGAGTTTCAGAGTGCACAAGTGAAGGGGGTGGAGGCTTTAGATGCAAGAGGAATGAGATTAAGGTAACCAGAGTTTTGTTTTTGAAGTCTATTGAAAGGCACACATGGGTGTGCAAGGCTAGGAAGTTGTGGGGGACCAGGATTAGGAGAGATGTCACCAGCAATGAAGAAAAACATCAATGAAGAAAAACATCTGTTGTTACAGGCATAATAATAAAATAAGTGAAAAGGGGAATGGGGTAAGTGCGCTAAAAAAGCTAAAGGTATCAGAACAAAGTTTAGTTTTCCTTAATGATCATTAGTATTACATTAATATTTTGATGAAGTGTTTATGTTTAGCTATGTTAAAAAAAAATGTTAAAAAAAAAATGTTAAAATAAATAAATATTAATGTAATACTATCATTTAGGAAAACTAAACTTTATTCTGATACCTTTAGCTTTTTTAGCGCACTTACCCCATTCCCCTTTTCACTTAAATAACACTGAGAAGAACGAAGGATCTTCTCATTCTGTAAGTGTGTGGTATCTCCTTTGTACCAGCGCTCTACTGTCACCCCACAGATCATAATAATAAAATAAATTTGGTAAAAATTTAAATTTCTAGATTCACTAAGGATATTAACAATATTCTATTGAGGAAAACAACTGTAACTTTCTCTGTTATCCCAAAAGGTAAACCACTAAAGGGAATCATTTTAAACTAATAGACAAATTTATCTCGCTGTTAATGCCTATCAGTAAAAAAATGTTTTTTATATAACAAATGTTTTATGGCATAATATTACATGGAATACCCAGTAAATTAGAGGTAACTAATTTGGCCATGCTTCCTTAAGGTGGAACAGAAAAAAAATTGTTGGCAAGCATTAGAGCGTCTTATTATTGAATAAATATTTTTGTGTAACTATGTGTTTAAGCACTGCTAAATGATTAAACACACAGTTGAAAGGTCAATAAACCATATTTTTTCTATTCTGTGTGCCTCAGCCTCCTTAATCAAAATGCTATGTAAACAGGTTTTTTTATACCCCCTGGGTGATATTTCTTTACACCCTCAATTGCCCAATTTTATGTCATAGTGGTACTGGCAGGCAGCGAGGCATATCAGAACCAAACACTACAAAAAATTGCCTCTGTCATTGGTATCAAATTTGGGGGAAAGAAATAAAAATAGGCTAAGTTAGACATAGTTTGTGCCCTACAATGAAAAACATAAGCTGCAGAAAAAATATACTTTAGCATCCTTTTAATTTTCTACTGTTGAGCTGTTGCCACGCTGGTTCTGGGGTATGGCTGATGATTGGTGGCTACTGTATTCTGTTCCTGATTGGCTCATCCGATGTTTCCTATTTAGGAACAGTGTTGTATTTCAACTATTCACTGAACTTTAACTATGTGTTTAACACACTTGCAGTAGTTAAATACATAGTTATGGACAAGCACTTTTGCAGCAATAAAATACTTTAAACTGCATTAGAGTATGTTATGATTACATTATTATTTACATTTGCAAAATAGCTATTTTTATTTTGCAGTAGTGACAGACGAATGCAATATTTTCAGATATTTGTAACATGATAATTGGCATTATTTATTTTAGTGCAGGATCATAGGTTTTCACAATTCTGAAGAACTGCAATAACTAATTAAATAAACAGGACATTTTAATTACTTCCAGCGTACAGTAACTATGACCTGTTTCCTGATTTTTTTTTTTTTTTTTTTGAAAAGAGCTTTATTAAAGTATAACCATGAAAGGTATTAACTTACATACAGTTCAAGCTTGGTTACAATATTGGCATGTTTACAGACTAACGGCTAGATTTAGAGTTTTGCGTTAGAAGGGGTGCGTTAGCTACGCGTGCTTTTTTCCCCCCGCACCTTTTAAATACCGCTGGTATTTAGAGTTCACAGAATGGCTGCGTTAGGCTCCAAAAAGGGAGCGTAGAGGCATATTTACCACCACTGCAACTCTCAATACCAGCGGTGCTTACGGACGCAGCCAGCTTCAAAAACGTGCTCGTGCACGATTCCCCCATAGGAAACAATGCAAAAAAGCAGCGTTCAGCTCCTAACGCAGCCCCATTGTTTCCTATGGGGAAACACTTACTAAGTCTGCACCTAACACCCTAACATGTACCCCGAGTCTAAACACCCCTAACCTTACACTTATTAACCCCTAATATGCCGCCCCCGCTATCGCTGACCCCTGCATTTTATTATTAACCCCTAATCTGCCGCTCCGTACACCTCCGCAACCTACATTATCCCTATGTACCCCTAATCTGCTGCCCCTAACACCGCCGACCCCTATATTATAATTATTAACCCCTAATCCCCCCCCCAACGTCGCCGCCACCGACCTACAATTATTAACCCCTAATCTGTCGACCGGACATCAACGCTACTATAATAAAGTTATTAACCCCTAATCCGCCTCACTCCCGCCTCAAAAACCCTATAATAAATAGTATTAACCCCTAATCTGCCCTCCCTAACATCGCAGACACCTAACTTCAATTATTAACCCCTAATCTGCTGACCGGACCTCGCCGCTACTCTAATAAATGTATTAACCCCTAAAGCTAAGTCTAACCCTAACAATAACACCCCCCTAAGTTAAATATAATTTTTATCTAACGAAATAAATTATTTATTATTAAATAAATTAATCCTATTTAAAGCTAAATACTTACCTGTAAAATAAACCCTAATATAGCTACAATATAAATAATAATTATATTGTAGCTATTTTAGGATTAATATTTATTTTACAGGCAACTTTGTATTTATTTTAACTAGGTACAATAGCTATTAAATAGTTAATAACTATTTAATAGCTACCTAGTTAAAATAATTACAAAATTACCTGTAAAATAAATCCTAACCTAAGTTACAATTAAACCTAACACTACACTATCAATAAATTCATTAAATAAAATACCTACAATTATCTACAATTAAACTTAACAATTAAATAAACTAACTAAAGTACAAAAAATAAAAAAAGAACTAAGTTACAAAAAATAAAAAAATAATTTACAAACATTATAAAAATATTACAACAATTTTAAGCTAATTACACCTACTCTAAGCCCCCTAATAAAATAACAAAGCCCCCCAAAATAAAAAAATGCCCTACCCTATTCTAAAATACAAATAGAAAAGCTCTTTTACCTTACCAGCCCTTAAAAGGGCCTTTTGCGGGGCCCCAAAGAAAACAGCTCTTTTGCCTGTAAAAAAAAACATACAATACCCCCCCCCCCAATATTACAACCCACCACCCACATACACTAGGTAGCTATTAAATAGTTAATAACTATTTAATAGCTATTGTACCTAGTTAAAATAAATACAAAGTTGCCTGTAAAATAAATATTAATCCTAAAATAGCTACAATATAATTATTATTTATATTGTAGCTATATTAGGGTTTATTTTACAGGTAAGTATTTAGCTTTAAATAGGAATAATTTATTTAATAATAAATAATTTATTTCGTTAGATAAAAATTATATTTAACTTAGGGGGGTGTTAGTGTTAGGGTTAGACTTAGCTTTAGGGGTTAATCCATTTATTAGAGTAACGGCGAGGTCCGGTCGGCAGATTAGGGTTTAATAATTGAAGTTAGGTGTCGGCGATGTTAGTGAGGGAAGATTACGGGGTTAATACTATTTATTATAGGGTTTTTGAGGCGGGAGTGAGGCGGATTAGGAGTTAATAACTTTATTATAGTAGTGGTGAGGTCTGGTCGGCAGATTAGGGGTTAATAATTGTAGGTAGGTGGCGGCGACGTTGGGGGGGGGTAGATTAGGGGTTAAAAAATATAATATAGGGGTCGGCGGTGTTAGGGGCAGCAGATTAGGGGTACATAGGGATAACGTAGGTTGCGGCGGTGTGTGGTCGGTAGATTAGGGGTTAAAAAATTTTATTAGAGTGGCGGCGATGTGGGGGGACCTCGGTTTAGGGGTACATAGGTAGTTTATGGGTGTTAGAGTACTTTAGAGCACAGTAGTTAAGAGCTTTATGAACCGGCGTTAGCCCAAAAAGCTCTTAACTCCTGGCTTTTCTCTGCGGCTGGAGTTTTGTCGTTAGAGTTCTAACGCTCACTCCAGCCAAGACTCTAAATACCGGCGTTAGGAAGATCCAATTGAAAAGATAGGATACGCAAATGGCGTAGGTGGATCTGCGGTATTGAAAAGTCGCGGCTGGAAAGTGAGCGTTAGACCCTTACCTACACGACTAAATACCAGCGGTAGCCCAAAACCAGCGTTAGGAGCCCCTAACGCTGGTTTTGACGGCTAACGCAAAACTCTAAATCTAGGCGAAAGAAAATACAGATCATAACGAGGAACGTGTTGGACATCGAAAAGTATATATACTCAGTCCAGGAAATGGGTTTCCCTCCCAAAATTCTCTAGAGAAAGAAAAAAAAAAGACATGTCCAGCACTCTCAAGAAACTTTATAATGTCCTTTAAGTTGCTCTACCTTTTCACATTTTCTGTTTTTTTTTTTTTTCCCCGTTGTAGTCATTAACGGCTAGATTTGGAGTTTGGCGGTAGATGGGCTGCTAACGCTACGCGTGGTTTATGTCTAACGCACGGCATTGTTTGACTCCGGTATTTAGAGTTTAAAAAAGACCATCTAACGATGCTCCTAACGCGTGTATTTCACACGCGGAATCCTGCCCGCGTTAGACAGTCTCCCATAGAGATCAATGGAAAAGCAAAATAAATAGCTTTTTTCACCTAACACTCGATCTCGCGAGAAATACGCACAGCTCGGTCATATGACGCATACCACATCATGCACAACAATAACACGCCGCAAATGTCACAACAACAATCACTCAACAAAGCACACAAGCATTACACATTCACAAGCGGGGGGATTTTTATTAAAATTTAATACAGGGAATACGCATATACTTTAAGATGCGGAAATACGCTAAATAACAACAAGGAATAAAAAATATATACATACACTAGCAAAATAATCGCATTCAATATCACTATATATTAGGACAAACATACATATACAACACTTCACTAATAACACACCATCGCAAATTCACATTTAAACATAATACTATTGGACAATGTTATAGAAAACGAGCACTATGACATCATCGCATTCTACACATTCCACAAATACTAACTTCAAATGAGCATGCGCAAATTCACACAACTAATACACATTGCACTAATATTAATTGCTAATAAAGCACACCTGAACACAATTTACAACGGAAATTGGTACATCATTAAACATTTACACAGGGTATATAAGCACCACACAAGCATGGCTTCTTTGACTGTGTTGCTGGTGGGTCTTTGGAGATTGGAGGTTTAAGATTAGAGAGTTTGTGCATTATTGTGAGTGAGTTAGTGTTAGTGTGAGAGAGTCAGTTGTTAGTGTTATCGTGAGTGAGTTAGTGGGAGTTAGTGGGAGTGGGAGAGAGTCAGTTAGTGGGAGCGTGAGTGAGTGAGTTAGTGGTAGTGGGAGTTGTTAGTGAGAGTTAGTGGTAGTGTGAGAGAGTCAGTTAGTGGGAGCGTGAGTTAGTGCTACTGTGAGTTATTGAGAGTTAGTGGGAGTGTGAGTTAGTGAGAATTAGTAGTAGTGTGAGTTAGTGAGAATTAGTATTAGTGTGAGTTAGCGAGCGAGTGATTTTTCTGTACACTTAACACATTTACACGCAAACACATTCAATATATACATACACTTATCAATAACACTACATACACTCCATACCCCATACCCCCTCATACTACACTCCATACCCCATTCCCTGTAGTCCCATTCCCTTTCATCCCATTTACTCTTATCCCATACCCCATACCCATCCCATACCCATCCCCTAGTTACATTTAGTTTACATATCCTCCTTTTAGTCTTCTTCTTCTTTTGGTTTATTTAAATCCTCCTTACCCTCTTTGTTTTTTAGATCCCTCTCACACTTTCAGCACTTATTTTGTCTTTTTAGTTCTTTATTTTGACCCCCTTTCATTTCATCACACTCACTTTTTGTTTGATTATTTGGGGTTTAGTTTAGGGAACAGATGGAGGGCAGGCAGGGGAGAGGTAGAGGGGGGAGGAGAGGGAGGGGGAGAGGAACAGGGCAGGAAGGGGGGCAGTAAGCGGGGGTGGAAGCGGTGGGTGGACCCAGCCACTTGGTTCAAGATGAACAAGTGGCTGGGCCCAGTGGCGGACAGAGTAGGGCTTCACAGTCCGGGAAACAGAGGGCATCGTCACAGGGGAAGGCCAAGGCGACTAGGGAGGCGAGGTTTTCGATGGAGGAGAAGGAGGCCCTCGTAGAGGCCTATATGGCCAGGTATAGGAGGCTGCAGCACCAGAAGACCACCCCGACTGAGAAGAGGAAGCTCTGGCATGAGATGAGGAATGCAGTCAATGCAGTGGGTGGCCGGAACAGAGATATGGACTCTATAAAACATCGCTACCGGGACTGTAAGATGGATCTCAAGAAAAAGTTAAGCCTGGAGGCCCGACATTCCGTAGGAACCGGTGGCGGCCCTGCCCTGGAAATCGAGTACTGCCGATGGGAGGAAATGTTGCTGCCCAGCATCTCCGAGGTGGATGTAGTCGGTATCGGAGGAATTGATACCGGGAACCTGCCATTCTCATCTGACGGTAAGCTCATTTAAGAATAAATTCACATACGAATGTATTTCAAGGGACACTATACGCAAACCTTTACTTTCATGATTAAGGTAGCGAATACAATTTGACAAAACATTCAAATGTACTTATATTACCTAATTCGAATCATTCTTGAGATATATTTAAATGAAGAAATAGCCATGCACACGGTGAACCAATCACAGGAGGCAGCTATATTCAGCTAACAATCAGCATCTTCTAAGCATATTTAGATATGCTTTTCAGCAAAGAATATCCAGAGAATGAAGATAATTAGATAAGAAAAGTACATTAGAAAGTTGATTATAAATGTATGCTTCTAAATCATGAAAGATAAAACATTGGGTTTCAGGGGGGCGGAGCCAACTGCCTAAGATGGAGGACGCATGTTACAAGAGCTCTGGCTCTTAAGTCCAATATTTGTGGTAAAAACTCAGTTTACCATGAGATATTGCCACTCTGCTGAGAATTGCTATAAGATGTCTACATAATATATCTTGCTAACTAGGACTGGGCACCTATACTCTGCATTAACTCTTTATATCAACATGCGAGAGGAACATGGTCATACAGCCTATAGGAGCAGCTGAAGAAGGACAGAAAACAGCCACTATAAAACTTCCAGTTCATACGGACCACAGGGTGAACCGGTATTAATCCCCAGAACACTACAACAAGCTACCGTAGTAGCCCTAGAAGTTATCTCAACTGCGATATTGCTGTGTCCGAGTTAGAAAATGGCGGCCATAGAAGATTGGGAGTCAATTGCTTTGGGCTGTATCGAGGCCTCCTTCCAGCTGATAAAAGCATACCTGAGTCAGAATTCAATCGAACACCCTCATACCCACATATCTGCCTCCCAGGTTTTCCAGAGCAATGGCTTGCGGCAACCGGGTGGAAATAGACAGTACGCTGCTCTTTTGTGCACGGCTGAGAAAGGGGTAATACCTTATGCCGCACTGTCGACTTGGCAAAATCAGGCTCAGCAAGGGGAGTTACTGGTCAGTCGAAGTTCCTGCTTCCCTAGCGTTATTAGGAAACCTGGCTTCCCTGGCGCTGGTTGTGACCCTAGAGCGGCACTTGTAGTCAGTCTGAGGAGCGGCGCAAGATTCTTTTACTTACATACCCTGGAGGGGGTCCTTGAGAAACCCAAGAGCTCTGGACATAATGAAGTGTTCCGCTACCTGACCGTACATCTAGCTCTAACTAGTGAGCTTTATGCCTTGACCGAAATAGAATGGAATAGGTTGCCACAGCAAGCCCTTGAAGTGTCTTCAACCATCCGGTCTGGTGTGGGGTAGAGAATACCTTTTACTAGGTCTGCCAGTAAGAGTGTATAGGAAAACTGACATTCCTTATAGTTATCTAAAATGGACTTATTAGATTTAAAAGACTACCAGCATCGGACTTGATGCCCTGATATATTACTGATTAGCTATTTTAAATGCCTTTAGTTTTGTACTACCTAGACAGCTCAGTCTGTATTGCATCCTGTATTATGTATCATGCAATGTATTGCTTTATTGATATAAAGGGCCCTACCCTATAGTATATTAACCAGTGCACTTGTAAGAGACATGAAGAGACTTCAGCCCACGATAACTTGTTAAATTTGTAGAGGCTGTTCCCCTCAGTACAAAGAATTATTTGTTAGGATAAGCCAGGTCTTACTATTCACACACTATATGGCATGCTGCCAACCTTTCCTAATCTACGATGTAGCAAGCATATCCTTACACTGCTAAGAGACTAACATTAATATACCTGAAGAGTGAATACCTAGTACTCTACTGTCACATCATGCCTGGGCCCCTGCTGGGTATAGGGCCCGTACCCAGGAGTTGGGACCCCAGGCAATTGCATTGTAGAAATGCAGAATTGATATGCTCACATTTAGACCTCTGGCTTAATCAGTCTTAAAAATAATAACAGATATGTCATTCTTCAGCCCCTAACAACTGTTACACCACCTATTTATAATTTTACCACTCTCTAAAGTTAATGCAGACCTGTGTACGCAGCTATACATTTATAAGGGAGCAAGGCACATATAAGACTATTCTATCTCTTGTTTTCTTGCACGGCACCACCACATCAACCTCCATAGACCTGGAACCTTTGCCCTATTGATCCTGTTAAGAGCTTTGAGAAGGCTTACTTTACACGTACAATTTTCACAGCTAGGTATTATTTCCATGGTCACCATCGAACCTTTAGATGTTTAAGTCATAACTGATACGGCTACGTATAATGTTCAGGCTCTATCTAGCTGGCGATAACACTTTTGCTGCTCTCACAATGCCAATAACCATTTCTATACTCTTATTTGGCGCCCCCCTCTCATATATACACTTTGACATTCGCATCTCACTATTAGTTTAAACAGCGTAACATTTCTTTTTATATCTTATTTACATAGCCTGTTCCTTCATGTTTAAATTCCTCATGTTAATAACTTGTGTGACAAGTGCAATTTCACGTGCAATTTATCATGTTTTCCTACTCTTTGATTAATAGGTGGTGTGGAAAATGGGTGGTTTATAACTAATACAGTTACTAGTTTGCTCATCTCACTCATGTTACTACCCTCCTCTCTCCTCAATGGTTCTCATAGTGTTATTGGTGCAGGCTAGTCCTGCACTGCTACAACTAGTTGTATCCCCCCTTCCCACACTATGCACCAAGGTTAATAGCCAGCTAGGCCCTATTATACCAGATTAAGAGAACTCGACAAGAACCAGCCCTTTTCTCTCCTTTTTTGTGCACCCTCTAGTACTAAAGGAGCTCACAAAATTTTTACTTCAGCTATGCCGTCTTGTCTCATTATAGCTTGTTTGTTTTATGTATCCATGGCTCAACTGACCACGTCCCCCCCCCCCCCCCCATATCCTAATATACCTCCTAGGCTAGGAGGGTTATCTACGTGGCTTCTCTTGTCCATGCCGCACCTTACATATTGTATATCTACCCCAAATATCAACTCCTGCCCCTATAATGTTTCTCTACACCAGGCCCAAGAGGGTCTTACCATGTTTTAGTAGGGGTAGGAAAATCTAGTACACTATATCATAGTTTCATTACACACCTTACTAACTACAGTTCTTAATAGGAATAAGCTTCACTTACAAATTGAGTTACAAGTTTTAAGTTTAGTATTTTTAATCTCATCACACTACTTATATATTACAAAAACTTGTTTTGCTGTGTTATAAAAAAAAAATAAGGAAGACACATGAAGACCATTCGCTATTTACACATTGTGAAATATGTGCCATAACTATTGTTTATATTTTACTTACTTTGAGAATTTTGAATACATTTCATTGGCAAGTTTGTGTATTATAAACATTCCTACAGATCTAGCTTATGTATAATTTTACATTCCTGTATATTCTCATGTTTATATGGCTTCGTGATAACATGCATGTAACCTTATTGCTTTTTCTTTGTCTTCAATAAAAAGAATATTAAAAAAAAAACAAAAAAACATTGGGTTTCATGTCCCTTTAAGGATCAGATTAATGCTATTACGCTGTTTACACGCATTCACAATTACTTTGCGGTTACATCAGTATCTAGGCTATAGGTTAGGTGTGCATTTAAACAGACTGAAAACAAACAAAACATTCAGATTGACCAGAGATATCACAAACACGGTTTAGAAAATGCGGAAATCGTATTGATTGTTAGATTTCAAAGTGGATTAATGATTCTGCATTTGTAATTGTATCGTAAGCTAAGTCATTTAAAGCTTGATTTGGAAATATGCTAATATATACATTTTTTATTTTTTCAAATATACAGAGTCTGGGGAGGAGGCAGCACAACAAATACAGCCTCCTCCATCTCCCCGGGATGAGAGTGGTGGGGAGAAATTTCCACTTCGGAGGGAAGAGGCCCCCGTGACGAAGAGGGCACGGAAGCAGATGAAGAGGCCCCGGAAGCAGAGGAGGAGGCCGCGGAACCAGAGGCCCCTCAAGGACCCGCACCCCGCCGTGCACGGGCACCCCGCCGTGCACGGGTACCCCGCCAAGCACAACAACAGGAAATAGCGGAGGTGCGGGTTCTGCTAGACTACATAGACCAGATGCGTAACTCCCGGATACAAAATATAGAAGGCCGAACTCGAATTCTTGAAGGCCAAAACCAAATAATTGATGGCCAAAACCAAATAATAAACATACTTAATAGAATAGAAGAAGGGCAAAACAGAATCATTAATCTACACCAAAAAATGTTTAATTTTTTCCGGGAGGCGCATGCTGGTCTGCCTCCTGGTCCGCCTCCTGCTGCTGGGCCTCCTGCTGCTGGGCCATCTTCTCCTGCCGGGCCATCTCCTCCTGCAGAGCCATCTCCTCCTCCTCAGCCATCTTCTCCTCCTCAGCCATCTTCTCCTCCTCACCTTGGTCGTCCCAGTACTCTTCCTTCCACTCTTCCCACAACATCTCCAAGGAGAACTCGTCAGAGTCGGCAGTTGCCCCTCCCAGAGCCTCAGCCCCGTGGGAAGAGGGGAAGGAAGAGGAAGTAAGTATTTGTTTTCATGTTTAATGTTTTTTTTATTTAATGTGTAATGGATAGGTATGTGATGATGTGGTTTTCATACACTTGTGGACCACACTCTGTATATAATCTACTTCTATGTGACCGGGTCCATGGAGGCAGATTGTTTGCAGAGTGTGGGTTATAAGTGTGTGAAAACCACATCATCACATACCTATCCTTGTTCATGATATTGATTGTTTTCTGTGATGTGATGTCCAAACTGTTTCCCGAATCGCAAACAAAATTACCATTACAATTATCCATGATGGCATATTACTGTTTGAATGTCAATAACACAGCTTAAAGGGACAGTCAGAAAATTATTGATTACAAAGAAAACACTGTATTACGCATTATCAAGTTGGAAACAACAAAACATGGAGAAATACGTGTGACTTATGTGCTTACCCTTGTATCTATGACTATGAAAAATGACCACTTATTTGTTGTTCTGACATAACAACATTTTAGATATCAATGATCAATACATGGTAAATAATATGCTGTATGAGCACAAGGTTTTACATATACAAATGCTATCCAAATGCCCTCTAGTGTTCAAATTGTATAATGATTACATGCACTCTTCAAGCTCTAAGAAATGAGCACACGAACCTCATAGGTTTAGCTAGCAAATTAAAATAAACACAGACAAATGATTAATTGGTGAGAAACCTTTGATATCATTGATATTACAAAATTGACTTTTAGAATAATGCAAAACATTATTTGTTTTCTAAACTGTCCCTTTAACAAAATTACATATGCTAACATATATTTGAAGATTGTTGGTATATCTACATGTACTTGTTCAAACAATAAATATTGAAATCAGATTTATATTGACGTGTTAAATAAAGTCTATTTTCTTAAAGAGACATTATTGTGTTAATTTATTTTTAGAAAGACATTTGTTTTAACAATGAATATGGTTTAAAGTCCTTTTAGGAGTGGGGGGTGAAAATATGCTAACAATAATATATTTGGAGATTAACCAATGTGGAACTCATACATTATACAAAAATAAACATTTGCATTAAAGGGACAGTATACTATATTTTTAACAGAACTGTATGTAATAGACACTACTAGAAACAACAAGATTAACATATACTGATATCAATATTACAAAGCTTTAAACACTTTCAAAGAAAATCGGGTTATCTCTATTGAAAATATAGATGAACCCCCATTACAACCGTAAAACAAGACAATACCCCATCATTAACATATGAAAAGACCCTTTACACAAACAGGAGAAAGCTGGAGATGGTACTCACATGAAACTCAAAGGCTTGGCGAGGAGTCTGAAAATTACTTACATTTTCTTTGAACAGAAGCAAAATGAAACGTTTATTTGTTAAACAATGGACTATCTAACTAGAGACAAAATAAAAAGTTTTGATTTATAATGTGAGTGTCTAATGAACCTTTAATAACATATACGACAAAATTACATTTAGAAGAAGTCGGCATCATATATTTAGCATATGATAAAGATAAATGCATATTGATTACTTGATTCTAACACAATAGCGCATATTTATGAATTAGATATCTTTAACATTAAACACAACAGTCATTTTTCATAAAAAGGAACATATTGTTGACAAACATATTAAACAACATGGACTATAGAGATTTGCACTTGCCTCGAAATATCTTATGCATGAAAACATTTTGCTTTCGTTCGTTTATTCAACCAGACATCCAGCAAAAGAGAATGTGGTGGTCTTTATCAGCTATGGTTCAACAATGTAACATGATGCAAACAATCCATATTCGCAATGTTTTTAAACTTGGCTTCATTCACAAACGTGTTTAACATGCACAAAAAAATATTGCGGGACTACGTAATACAATCAGACGTTTTTTTACCTTTGCATGTGACGTCTTAATTAACATGGCGCTTCCTTGATCACGTAAGAACGCAATCCAATAAAAGGCACATTCCTGATCACGTAAGAACGCAAACAAAAAAAAAGGCGCATCCTTGATCGCGTAAAAACGCCATCCAATAAAAGGTGCATCCTTGATCGCGTAAAAACGTCAGTCAATACAAGGAATCATTGGACAGCCTGGCAGGTGACGTCTTAAGCAACATGGCACATCCGTGATTGCAGAAAAACCGCAGCCAATACAAGGACTCAGTTGACAGCTTGGAATATTACTAAGAAACGTATTTATATTTTTGAAACTAGTATGTGTCTAGATTGATATCTAGGAATGTCACGAAATCATGATTCATCTTTTCGGACTTGACTGTCCCTTTAACTATAGCTATGGTGTATATCTTTAACATTTAAAAGATACACATGAGAAATACATATGCCATTGATGTTTTAAGATATGTTTAGATTGTTTGGGAATAACAATAATGACACATGTATTGATCAAACGGGTCATTTATTCAAGTTGAAATATGGTCAGACTACCTATAGCCATATATGGGAGGAGAAGTATTTTTTAACAATATTTTGAAAAACATATTCCTCATATAAAATATGCGCATTACACACAGAGATTGATTTGGTTACACTTTTACAATAAGATAGAATAGAAAATGAAATACATGTGCTGTCAACATTACAATAAGATTGTTTATTATTAAGATTATATGTCCTTGTTCATGTAAAAAGGACAAAAACGCTTTAGAAATGGAAATACATTCATTAACAATTGTGCTCACCATCACTTAAAGGGACATGATTTTTATTTATAAAAAGAGGATACACAGAGACAATACTATTTCAAGAAAATGAACACTTTACAGGGATTATATCATTGTATCAATCCTCAGATCATTTGTTAAAGGTGCATCAATTCATGCAGAGTTTATAAATACACACATGGATGTGAAATTTGAAATATACATATATAACAATCTTTATATACATATATAAAACAATTACTATGCTAATCATAATCATGCAATGAGAAAGATTTTAGATAACAATATAAAGACAAAAATAAAAATTACATTGGAGATGTTAATCTTAAAGTCATTTACAATTGTATTACATATATGATTCAGGAAACAACATTATTTTGGGTATGTCCCTTTAAGGATCAACCAGATAAAATAGAGATTTCAATCAATGACATGAATAAGGAGGACAAAGAATCGTGCAATGACATGTCTTTTATTAGTATGTCAGAAAACAACAACGTTTATAAATAATATGGTAAAGATCTGGAAAATGGAGCCATATGACAAGGTAACAGAGTGCATCACAGTCCATGAAGAGAGTTGCCAAGGGCCACCATAGCCCCATTGGAGCCATATGACAAGGTAACAGAGTGCATCACAGTCCATGAAGAGAGTTGCCAAGGGCCACCATAGCCCCATTGTAGATATATGACAAGGTAACAGAGTGCATCACAGTCCATGAAGAGAGTTGTCAAGGGCCCGCATATCCCCATTGGAGCCATATGACAAGGTAACAGAGTGCATCACAGTCCATGAAGAGAGTTGCCAAGGGCCACCATAGCCCAATTGTAGATATATGACAAGGTAACAGAGTGCATCACAGTCCATGAAGAGAGTTGCCAAGGGCCACCATAGCCCCATTGTAGATATATGACAAGGTAACAGAGTGCATCACAGTCCATGAAGAGAGTTGTCAAGGGCCACCATAGCCCCATTGGAGCCATATGACAAGGTAACAGAGTGCATCACAGTCCATGAAGAGAGTTGCCAAGGGCCACCATAGCCCCCTTGTAGATATATGACAAGGTAACAGAGTGCATCACAGTCCATGAAGAGAGTTGCCAAGGGCCACCATAGCCCCATTGTAGATATATGACAAGGTAACAGAGTGCATCACAGTCCATGAAGAGAGTTGCCAAGGGCCACCATAGCCCCATTGGAGCCATATGACAAGGTAACAGAGTGCATCACAGTCCATGAAGAGAGTTGCCAAGGGCCACCATAGCCCCATTGTAGATATATGACAAGGTAACAGAGTGCATCACAGTCCATGAAGAGAGTTGCCAAGGGCCAGCATAGCCCCATTGTAGATATATGACAAGGTAACAGAGTGCATCACAGTCCATGAAGAGAGTTGCCAAGGGCCACCATAGCCCCATTGGAGCCATATGACAAGGTAACAGAGTGCATCACAGTCCATGAAGAGAGTTGCCAAGGGCCAGCATAGCCCCATTGTAGATATATGACAAGGTAACAGAGTGCATTACAGTCCATGAAGAGAGTTGCCAAGGGCCACCATAGCCCCATTGGAGCCATATGACAAGGTAAAAGGGTGCAACAGGCACAACAATAAACTTAAAAAAGGCCAAATGGCAACAATAACAAAAACATCAACATGTGGACGGAGGATTCTTATCTGCGACCTTGGAGCATCTCCAGATCCTCCACTTACTGGTCATCCTCTTCATCGTCCTGTGCATGTCCAGCTCCAGATTCAGGCCTTGAATTTAATAGCATGATTTGACGCAGAGTCAAATCCTGAACCCGGAGCTGAGCCTGCATGGTGTCGTTCATCCCTCTCAGGACAGCTCCGTTCCTCAACACGGCCTGCTCTACTCGTGCTATACCTTCTAGCATGAGCCATGCTGAGTCACAGCCTAAAATAAAGAATAAATCAAATATTAAGGATAATTACACAACAGGAGAAAAAATAAGCAAAGATACATTGTCATCATAAAGACAAATCATTCTTTACATCAATTTGTTAAAATTGATTCTTTACACATTAAATATGTTATTCAGACAGACCGAAATCATTAAAGGGACAGTTTACTCAAACATGTTGTCCCCTTTAATTGGTTTTCGATGATCCACTTATACAGCTTGAGTGTATAAAATCTTGTTAAAGGATTTACATTGTAATTACATTAGCAATTTAAATATTTTAATTATACTGTGGTAGGCACACCTATCCTTAAACATTTTGGCGTTGAGGACAAGCTGTGTAAACATATCAACCTGAAGAAATTACATTCCCACTGGGTTAGACAAGAGATAATTTATCAACATTTGTACATAAATTGTTGGATCCAAGTAGTGGTGATTGGTATATGTAGTGATATCAAATTAAAGGGGCACTGAACCTAAATATTTAATTGACTGATTCAGATAGAGCATGACATTACAAATATTAAAACATTACACATATTCTTTAAATGTTTGAATTCTCTAGATAGATTTTGAATGCAAGAATGTAGGTTTATAGGGCAGGCCATATTTGTTTATCAACTTTGGTTGTCCCTGCTGGTTGGTGGATCCATTCATCCAACAATAAAGAAATGATGTCCACAATTATTTTCTATTTAAAATTAATTCTAGGCATTTATTTGTTTAAATAAAGATAGCAAGATAATGAAGAATAATTGATAAGAGTAGTAAATTATAAATTTGATTAACATTGCATGTTTGAATCACAATAGAAACAATTTGCCTTCAGTGTACCTTTAAGTATCTTATAATGTGGATTTTGAATGATACTTACAGCTGTGCCTGGGAAGGACAATCCGACACCCAGGACAATGAAGGTTGAGACAGGGGGGAGGGATGGGATTGGATTGGGGAGGGATGGGATTGGGTTGGGGAGGGATGAGCTGCTGCTCCGGGGTAGGCCGTACAGCTGGGGAGTGGTGAGTTGGGGTCTGGGCAGCTGGGGTAGCTGTACGGCCCATAATACGGGGAGAGCGGCGAAGGGGGACGAAGGGCCGTTTTTTGGGAGGGACAGGAAAGGACAAATGGGAAGGGCCGGCAGGGGTCTGGGCCTGGGCAGGGGTCTGGGCCTGGGCAGGAGTCTGGGCCTGGGCAGGAGTCTGGGCCTGGGCAGGGGTCTGGGCCTGGGCAGGGGACTGGGCTTGGGCAGGGGTCTGTGACTGGCCAGGGGACTGGGCAGGGGCGGAAATCAGATGACCAGAGGTGGAGGATCCATCTGAAATAAATAATACAAATATATTAACATCTCCTACATCATGAAATCAAATCAACGCATTTAAAATTGATTATGTTTTCAATATACTTAGAAGTGTGTTTGAATTTTGAAACAATTATGAAATGAGGATATGGTATGCATATAGGCACTCAGATGAATATCAATGACTGTCTGTACAATTATAACATTATTATTGTGGTTTGGCCTGGAATATGCATGTGACATAATGATGGCATGAATTATAAATAAAAGAAAAGAAAAAAAAAAAGCATATTTTCATGCTGCCTGATATAGAAAGGGGGCAGTAGTGTATTTGAACAGACAAATAATATTCCTTTTTAAAGTGCAAAAGCTGTAGACTTTGTATGTCTTCAATAAAATAATTTCCAATAAAGCAACATGTTGTAAACATGATAGATATATTTCACATACCATCAGACTTCAAGGCAGCCTCTTCCTCCTCCGTCACACATGTTAAATCAATCTCTGTAAAACATAACATGTTGTGTACACGTTAAGATCAGATATTATAACATATGTTACTGTTGCTCAAAGACACACATCAATGTTGCATTAAAGATATACACACCCAAAGTTATGATTTACATCATTTTGATGGAGCATACAAATGACATTAGATTTGTTATTCGCAATGATTCTGATTTTCTATTTATTGTTTGTATTAATTTTAAAATCATAAAAGCATAGTACATAGAAAATTTAAGATTTCTCATGTGTGTATCACTTGATGATTGTTGTCAAAAATGAACATGGAAACAAACATATGCTATACATCTTCTGAATAACAAAGGTGTAGACTAAGAAAGTTTTAATTATTAATGAATATATAATCAGAGGAGTAAATTATATGTTTGTTTCAAATGTTATGCTTCATGAGAATCATGCTCATAATATTGATTACCAATACACCTTCAATGACATATAAATGAGTCAATGGACTTACCAGAAGACCGCAAATGCGGCTCTGTGTCAGTGCTGGATTCCTCAGGGCTCCCCACACCAACTCTCTCTATGAATGATATAGATATATATTAGTGAACACATTTGGGATAGCACTAAATCACATCTGTAGCGATTTTTAAGAATAATCAACTTGAAAATGTGAAGAATAGACCAGTCATTATCCAAAAAAATGCTTGATTGAATCAAGGGGATTCTGTTAAAAATGATGTATTGAACATATGTTTAATTTCTGACTATATTAGACATCAAAATCATCTCATACGATGCTATTGCATATCTAAATATACCCATTGATCAATGTTCTTAAAAGAATACACACAAACCACATTTTGAATAACAGCTGTTGACAAATATAAACAAAGACATGTGGCACATCGAGCCATTTGTGCAATGTACAGTAATCTTGTTTAGGACACAACACATATTTATCACAATACAAAACCAAATTGATTAGTACAAATATGTAATCATGGTGCTGTTAGAGTATGCTGATATCTATAAAGTAACTCCAACAGTGAATATATGAATTATATATCAATATTGTCTAATCCAAAGAATGTAAAACTGAATGAATCTATTGTTTATTAAAGGGACACTGACATGATTTATTTCAATCATTGATTTCACTGTTCAAACTGTTCCAAATGATTTTACATTGACTCCTATTATAATTGGAATGTTGCTACATTTTAATCTTAAATGCAGATAAGCAATATTGGATTCAATAAATATTGTTTGTTGAAGGTATCCACCAATCATCAATCAAAACCCAGGTTGGTCAACCAAAATTGAGCTGCAGATAAACATACATTCTTGATTTTAAAATACATTTAGCAATAGAATATTTCACATATGATTATAGTATTATATTTAAATGTTGATTAATATTGCATGCTCTATCTGAATGACAACATTAATAATTTTAGCTCAGTGTCCCTTTAATATAAAAATATATTGATTTGACAATGTTGGTGTTAATGAATTCTTTACTCCATATGTTGATGTAATGAATGGGATTGAGCATGCAATTCCAATCTAATATGTTATTTAAGGATATCCTAAGAATTATTTAATTTTCATCTATTAAAGGGACATGAAGCTCTAAATGTGTAATTGTATACTTTTTGAAACTATGTACTACTGTTATCTGAACACATGATTTTAACTTTTGTAAAAATGCCAATTTATGCATAAAAAAACAGCCGGTTAATACCAGTAATGCATTGTTTAACCTAAACCAAAATCCATTTTTTTTAAAAGAACTAAAACAATAGACTGAACCAATGTAGCTCATAAAATGTTTAAACAAAACAATAAAATCACGTTTAAAAATCATTCTATGTAAAATTTAGTTGGCATGTCCCTTAAATGACGTGATCAATTTCAAAAATGGAATCTATAATTTAAAAATCTAAACATATGCAAAAGTGTGTGTATTTTTTAAAAATGTATACAAATAAGATTAAGCAATACACAAGGGAAGAATATAAATTGGACATTCAAAGAATCTTACATTAAAATTAAGACATCCAGAATAGATGGGATATCTTAAATTCCAAACAAAATCAGAGTAGTCTTACAATGTAATCCTATTTTTTTGTTTTATTTATTCTTATTTGCAAAAAGTTTTAAAATCCATTTTGCAGATACATACATTTTCAATCAGTTGTGTTGTTTACTGTAGCTTAAATTATTTTTTTGTGTTATTTCATTCTCATCAATTGATGGGCATATGTTATAATTTTTTTGGATTCTGCTTTTTTATTTTTTTATTATGTCTAATATTGAAAATAAGAATACTGTATTCTTCACATCCTATATAATAAAAGACAAGAGTTTGTCTGAAGCCGTCATGCGCAGTTCAGACAAACTCTTGCCGCGAGGACCCGGCAGCAGCGCGAGGACCCGGCAGCTCAGCTGAAACACAGAGGCGCGCGAGGACCCGGCAGCTCAGCTGAAACACAGAGGCGCGCGAGGACCCGGCAGCTCAGCTGAAACACAGAGGCGCGCGAGGACCCGGCAGCTCAGCTGAAACACAGAGGCGCGCGAGGACCCGGCAGCTCAGCTGAAACACAGAGGCGCGCGAGGACGAGAGAGAGAGAGAGAGAGAGAGAGAGAGAGAGAGAGAGAGAGAATAAATAAATAACAATAACATAACACGGCCCGTGTCAACGGGCTTTAGGACTAGTATATAATAATTCACATTTCATTTTGACCAACATGTGTCAAGCAATGCCACTTACAGCAAACCCATGTTAACGTGTATGCACAATTCCATTTTCGCGATCATTGCGCAATGATTCCAAGCGGAATTACGCATCCGTCATTTGACCAACGTGTAAAGCAATGCCACTTACAGCAAACTCATGTTAACGTGTATGCGCAATTCCATTTTCGCGATCATTGCGCAATGATTCCAAGCGGAATTACGCATCCGTCATTTGACCAACATGTGTAAAGCAATGCCACTTACAGCAAACCCATGTTAACGTGTATGCGCAATTCCATTTTCGCGATCATTGCGCAATGATTCCAAGCGGAATTACGCATCCGTCATTTGACCAACATGTGTAAAGCAATGCCACTTACAGCAAACCCATGTTAACGTGTATGCGCAATTCCATTTTCGCGATCATTGCGCAATGATTCCAAGCGGAATTACGCATCCGTCATTTGACCAACATGTGTAAAGCAATGCCACTTACAGCAA